>NC_074719.1:17106641-17156641 GCF_947242115.1 Biomphalaria glabrata
CGCTCGGACTTCTTGATGGTTCCGGGTTCATGCATTCCGGCTGTCATCGCCCATCGTCCATTGGGAGGTTTGGACTAGGGAGTAATTATCCTCAACTGTAAAGCCAATTCCGAAACATGTACAATTTTTTACAAACACATGTAATATCTATACACTACATGCTAGTTATTGATATTTTAATTCATTTGTCCCTTTTGTCGCAGCGCTCATTAATCTTAAATTCAGTCATTAGTTAATATAAAGTGAATGAGGCAGGTCGATAGCAGGTGGGACCATAAATTGCCTCTTCCCGACTGACGCAAACCATTGGGAGGTGGTGTATTTTTAGTTGAGAATGTACACAATTTGTGGAAATAAATCTGTCACTAAAATAAGTTATATATTCTATCTACAACATGATATATCGATTCAATACCCCCACCCCCCTTTCTATTGTGAAAAACAATCTTTAGTAAAAATACAAAATGGAGAGACGACCCGTATTGGATTAAGCCCATTTATAGTTTATAAATAACTTTTAAGTGTAATTGGTAAAAGTGAGATGAGTTTTGATCACTTTTTATATAGTCGCCTTTTCCAAACTTTTCTCTATCTCATATGTTTCTATTGTATTTCAATTTATGCAGCTTAAAATACATAAAATTAGGGATGGATAGGCTTATTTTTTTCCATTTTTTTCAAAGCGTATTAAGCGAAATTAATTACTTTAACAAAAAAAGTAAAGTAAAGTTTCCCTTTAGACCATGTAAAGTACATCTGTTTCTGTGGTATACGATTAACGATGGTGTTGTGGCCAGCACAACGACCAACCGCCTTTACTTTTCCACAACTTATGTCAAGTAACCAAAAGAGCTGAGTGGACACATAGGATTCTAAATTAAAAGTCCCAGTCTTCACCTGGATTCGAAGCCAGGACCTCCGGTTCAAGAAGCCAAGCAATTTACCACTCAACTTAAATAAAAAAAAGTCTTTCATAAATTTTATTTTTTTAAGACATTTTTTTCAGGCTTGACCCCCAAATACCTCTTAATCTAAATTAGCTTATCTCAAACTGTGGGGAGCATTTAGCTGAAAGGGTGGGTGGAGGGTGTTAAGGGTATCTATTAATTTATAGGGACAAAACAATATGTTCTATTTGTAATCTACTTATGACCTCGAATTGCATATTTGAACATTTTTTTCAAAAGTTAAAAAATCAGATATTTCAATATGTATTCGCTAAACTAATTCTACCAAATTCTCATTTTGTCATTGTCAAACTGACCGGGTTTCCCCAGAGCGATTAACCATCGCTTTGTTAAAGTAATCCACTAACCCCCCCCCCCTTACTAAAAAAAAAAGTTCTACAACAATATGAAGATAATTTTACAATAAATTTGCCAAATACAACTATACTCTACATGTACCTCGATTGTGACTCACACTTCAGTATCGGCCCGTGGCTCCCCCCTTACTATATTGTACTTCTTTGACTAGTTTTATACAAAGCTTATATCATCTCACTCTGTCTGTCTGTTCGTCTGTCTGTCTGGTAAAAAACGATATTATTTTGAGAATGGTATTTGTTAGTTAGACCTGCTTTTATTTTTTTATTTGTTAGTTCTATGTAATAATTGACGATTTTTTTTAGCGGCCCCCGAAAGGGGAAAAGACGCTATTAGTTTTGTGTGGTTTGTCTGTTTCTCCGTCCATCTGTCCCTTTAGATCTCAAAAACTAGAAAAGTGAAAACCCGACATCATAATATTTTAGACCATTCAAAGTTCTTATGCAACGGGTACATTTTTCTTTTCTGAAAGTGAAAAATCTAATTTTCAAATCAATTATGCAAGCAGTTTTTTCATAAAAATACACCATTTTTACAACTATTCACTATTAATAGTAACAAGCAATGGAGGCTGTTTAAAAAAAAAGCAAGACGGAATATCATAAGTGTTATATAGCGCTACTTTCATGTTTATAGCATGCTCAGATCGCTTTGGTCCAATCTCAGTTGTGGACCAGTGGGGTGGATGGGGTATCTAGGAGAAGGTTTTCCGTGCTGACTTTAAGCGCTCAGTAAACACAACTATTTAGTAAGGGAGATGACTATTTACCATATTTTTAACACATTTATGCAAACGGTTTTAGATTTTTGTCAAAAAATATTATTTTTTTACAATTGTATTACAAAGTTAAATAAGTTTTGTCATAATAACTACTACATTTACCAAAAATGTTTACTTTTATTTTTAAAGAGAAAAAAACTATTTAGTATGCATATTGTTATGATTTTGTCATGCGCACCGCCATCCAAGATATTGTGGTGGATGAACACTACAAGGATGCTTCATGGACATACCTTACAGATGAAGCTGAGAAAGACTGTGCGCTTGAAAACATGGCTAGCTGTGGGCCTACAACTGTGTCACGACACGTCCATGGAAAAGGTCCGCTGACTCAGTGTCTTACAACAACAACCCTGGAATCTACGGTGATCGCCACAACATCCATTTGTGTTACGTGGCTGGCAACCCTGACCTCCACTAACTCTCCATGTGTCAGCTGGCTGGCATCAGCGACTATCGTCATGAGGTCGAAGCAGCGACCACGATATCACCTCAAGCATAGACTGGCCAACTGGAAGAAGAGGAAGCGACGACCACGGGAAACTGTTCAGATGGCTTCGTGGGCAACAGGTACCCTACCGTCTGTGGTTCCCACCGATCGACCTCCACCTGAACTGTCAAAGCTCCACTGCACTGTTTCTTTTCGGGACGAAAAGTGCTAAGACGGGGGCAATGTTATGACTTTGTCATGCGCACCGCCATCCAAGATAGTGCAGAAAGAAGGTGCGCACTATCTGTGACCAAACAAGTCGGATGTTGACATTAGGGACTAACGATTTCCGCCCAAGGAGAGAGCCAAGATGGAGATGCTGTACTCAAGGCAGATGCCCTTTGTGTTTGTCATGTCCTCTTGTAAATAAACGTCTATGTCCTCGTTGAGTTGCCTCCCTTAAGTTATTACAATTGGTGTCAGAAGTGGGATTATAGGCGGCTCAACGAGAGGAGGTAGGCTTTGATTACAATGACATATTTGAAGTTTTTACATCAGCTCTCAATTAAAGAGATACGACAAGAGCTTCTGGACCGAGGTTTAAAATCCCTCGGTAGCAGGGAAACGCTCACGGCTCGTCTGCGGCAAGCTCTGGTCGATGAAGAAGAAGATCCGGAGACCTACGCATTTGAAATTGAACTTGGGATTGTTGAGTTCATAGGCAAGATCCAGGACTTTGTGGATGCATTTGACGAACAACTGAACATGATTGGGAACAAGATGGGAAACATGAGCAGGAACATAATGTTGAACAAAGTTGATAAAAGTGTATTACAAGTAGAAGGCCAAATAGACCAAAGTGATAAAATTGTGTCGCAAGCAAAAGGAGGAATAAACTCGTTAGGGAAGGAGCAGTTGCCTGGTCAGGACTGTGGCTGCACAAACAGTGGTAATAGAGGCGCTGGGGATTGGAGCGCTGTCTGTGACTGTGTTGTGGGCAAGTCTGGCGGGGATGACTTTCATGGCGAGAAACGTGACAACGATTGCTGCGCCGATATCAATGGGATATACAGAATTGAAAGAAAAGAAACAAATGAAGAGACTAGAGAAGTCTGTTATGAGCCTGAAACTTTTGTTCCTGGTATACCTGCAACGAGCCGGACAGATCAAGACAACGTTGGGTCTGCGTCCAAGCTGGCTGCTGTGGACCTTAAAGACCTCTGTTTATATGTCAGTACCTTTGATGAGAACTCAAGCCATGAAAGCCTCAAGACCGTTTCTGATTCCTTGCCTTTGATGTCGTCGAGTGAAATTGCGAATACGTGCCCCAACAATGGCCGAGGCAGAAACATCGAATTTGACTTTGGCAGCGGCATAAGAGAGAACTCCATACCTGGCAACTGCATCCAGGCGATTGACTTGAACTGTATATGCGGCGTCCTGCGGGAACAGTGCCCATGCCATGAGACCCAGCTACAAGACCTGAACTTGACAGAAATGTGTACTTCTGCCCACATCAGTGAGAGTGACTTGAACGGTGGTGAATTAATCCCAGCGAAACCTGATGTTGTGGTGGATGAACACTACAAGGATGCTTCATGGACATACCTTACAGATGAAGCTGAGAAAGACTGTGCGCTTGAAAACATGGCTAGCTGTGGGCCTACAACTGTGTCACGACACGTCCATGGAAAAGGTCCGCTGACTCAATGTCTTACAACAACAACCCTGGAATCTACGGTGATCGCCACAACATCCATTTGTGTTACGTGGCTGGCAACCCTGACCTCCACTAACTCTCCATGTGTCAGCTGGCTGGCATCAGCGACTATCGTCATGAGGTCGAAGCAGCGACCACGATATCCCCTCAAGCGTAGACTGGCCAACTGGAAGAAGGGGAAGCGACGACCACGGGAAACTGTTCAGATGGCTTCGTGGGCAACAGGTACCCTACCGTCTGTGGTTCCCACCGATCGACCTCCACCTGAACTGTCAAAGCTCCACTGCACTGTTTCTTTTCGGGACGAAAAGTGCTAAGACGGGGGCAATGTTATGACTTTGTCATGCGCACCGCCATCCAAGATAGTGCAGAAAGAAGGTGCGCACTGTCTGTGACCAAACAAGTCGGATGTTGACATTAGGGACTAACGATTTCCGCCCAAGGAGAGAGCCAAGATGGAGATGCTGTACTCAAGGCAGATGCCCTTTGTGTTTGTCATGTCCTCTTGTAAATAAACGTCTATGTCCTCGTTGAGTTGCCTCCCTTAAGTTATTACAATATAAATGGAACTTAATTTAAAACAACAATTAATAATTAGATTTTCATATTATCGCGTGAATTGCAATCTACAGTACATAAGATGGAACACTTAATTAAATAATTTTTATTATTTTTTTTCGAATTTTTTTTCTTGAGGCTTTAAATAAAAGATTGACCCTTTACAAAAAAATTACACCAATTAGATCATTATTATAAGACATCAGTTAGGCCATGTTCAAATCTAACTTCACCTTCACTTTCACCTATCACATCGGTGCTGGACAGTTGGGGCACCACACAAGATCTGTCAACCTTCTTTCTCTATTCTTCTGTCATTTGCCTTTGATAGAATTTCATCCTGATATTCTTTCTGAAAATATTGAAACCTGCCCTTTTACCTGCCTGGGTGGACCACTTCGGGGGCCAACTTGAGTTTGTGTTTCCACACAAACTGTCTTTGTAACCTTGTTTCAATTTTAGTGATTCGATTGTATGAAATGGCTTATAAAAAGTAATTTTTCTCTCACAACTATTTCAGTAGAGAACAGAGAACAGATACTTCGCTTCCTGTATCTTATGACTGGCCTAGCGTCTGGTGACATGTACGACTCAAAGAAACAAGCGACAGAAAGATTTCATCAGATTGTCATTCCGATTGAAATTCCACTGTTTTATCCCGTAGGTTTTTTTTTAGTAATCCGCTATATTTATAATGTTAGTAAAATATTCTCTCAAATGCTCTAGCATCGATCTGTTGACTTTTAATTCAAGTTAAAAACAATCCGATACATTTATACTGAAGGTCGAGAATTTCACAAATGCTGCAGCATCCTTATGTTGACGTCTTACTGGTGACTAAAACTGGGCCAAAAAAATACGTATTTCTATGTTGACCCGTCTTACTGGTGACTAAAACAGGCCCAATAAAGTACGTATTTCTATGTTGACCCGTCTTACTGGTGACTAAAACAGGCCCAATAAAGTCCCGTATTTCTATGTTGACCCGTCTTACTGGTGACTAAAACAGGCCCAATAAAGTCCCGTATTTCTATGTTGACCCGTCTTACTGGTGACTAAAACAGGCCAATAAAGTCCCGTATTTCTATGTTGACCCGTCTTACTGGTGACTAAAACAGGCCCAATAAAGTCCCGTATTTCTATGTTGACACGTCTTATTGGTGACTAAAACAGGCCCAATAAAGTCCCGTATTTCTATGTTGACCCGTCTTACTGGTGACTAAAACAGGCCAATAAAGTCGCGTATTTCTATGTTGACCTGTCTTACTGGTGACTAAAACAGGCCCAATAAAGTCCCGTATTTCTATGTTGACCCGTCTTACTGGTGACTAAAACAGGCCCAATAAAGTCCCGTATTTCTATGTTGACCCTTCTTACTGGTGACTAAAACAGGCCAATAAAGTCCCGTATTTCTATGTTTACGTCTTACTGGTGACTAAAACAGGCCCAATAAAGTCCCGTATTTCTATGTTGACCCGTCTTACTGGTGACTAAAACAGGCCCAATAAAGTCCCGTATTTCTATGTTGACCCTTCTTACTGGTGACTAAAACAGGCCAATAAAGTCCCGTATTTCTATGTTTACGTCTTACTGGTGACTAAAACAGGCCCAATAAAGTCCCGTATTTCTATGTTGACCCTTCTTACTGGTGACTAAAACAGGCCCAATAAAGTCCCGTATTTCTATGTTGACCCGTCTTACTGGTGACTAAAACAGGCCCAATAAAGTCCCGTATTTCTATGTTGACCCTTCTTACTGGTGACTAAAACAGGCCCAATAAAGTCCCGTATTTCTATGTTGACGTCTTACTGGTGACTAAAACAGACCCAATAGTAGTACGTATTTCTTAAAACAAGGACGATCTAAAGACGATTAAATACATTGCAGGGATCCTCGGGTTAATCCGTTCCTACATCAAGTCGTAAACCAATTGTGTCTATAACAAACCAACATGCTTTACGTATCTATACTATAAGCTATAGCCCTAGGTTAGCACCTATCTTAACACAGTATCCTGCATAATTATATTTTAAAACAAACATATTAAGGAAATACATGTAGTAATAAAATGAAACAAATAGAAAAAAATCTGTGACAACAGGGTTACTGGGAGGAGGAAACTGCAGAACATGCTAGAGATACTGGGGCAGGGGAAAGATGGAGAGGCATTAAAGTCATATGGATTGGACAAATAGAACTTAGATGACTTTATACTAATAATCTTAGAATGTATTAGTTTGAATAAGACTATAATGTGATGATGTCTTAAGTAAGAATGTTACCATACAGCCCGATGAAAGAAACTATAAAGATTTAATGTCTTCACTCTTAGAATGTTACACTTCTATACGAGGAAGGTTACTTTGATGAGTTAATGATGCGACAAGTTGTTGTACTCCGTGATGGACATGACGGCTTTATTTACGGGACTGCCTACAACTTTACAGGCATGGATAAATACAGGTAAGTACTTTCATTTCAAACACATTGTGTTTGTTTAGGTAAATGAGGCTAGCAATCTCACGGTAGAACGTACAAGCGCTCCCTCTTCCCTACTGCCATTGGAGAATGGAATCCCTTGCCTGAAACAGCCAGGAAACCCAATGATTTAGTAGAGTTTAAGTCATTAATTAACATGCATGAATAGATTGACAGATGAAACGCATAGGAAGTAATTATCTTATTTTTTGAAGTAACATCTGTTATCTATAAGAAAAGATAAGATTAAGTTACATTGAAATTACTACATTTTGTTTAGTTTCTTAAAAAGTAATTTATCAGCTTTTATCCTCTCCGACTGTTACGATGTCACAACCCTCATTTTAAGAAATAAAGACAGAACATGATAAACTGATGAAAACGATTTTTTTTTCTCTGACAAAGGAAACAGAATCTATGCAGTGTATCGTATCAATAAGCCTCCTACTTAATATGTCTAGAAAGTTTTCGGTAGACCTATTTAGCGCACTAAGTGAATAACCATAGGGTTGGGCAGAGAAGAATGTGAATGTTAATTTGAAGCATTCTAATTTCATGAACGTTTTCTCGGAGGTTCTCGCGAATCTATTTGAGTCCAAACATTGATGTCAAGTGTAGGGGGGACGGGCAACACTGACATTCACCACCCGTATACTACAACGACATCTCTCAATTATACGTAGCAATCATAAGACAAAACAGGTTCCAGGTTCAGACAGCGCAGACGCATGCACCTCAAACAAATCCACAACAAAATTATTCAGACTTAGGGCAGATAGAATTTTAGGACAGTGAAGAAAGAAAAAAAAAAGACCGAAGATAGACACATGTGATGACCAGACAGACAGAGAAATAAATGACAGACATAGACAGACGGATAGCCAGAAGATAGAACACATACAGACGATGGACATACATAGATAGATAGACAGATAGATTAACTGATAGACAGACAGACAGATAGAAGATATACAGACGATGGACAGACAGACAGATAGACAGACAGATAGAAGACATACAGACGAACGACTGTCAGACAGATAGACCGATAGAAGAAATACAGACGATGGAAAGACTGACAGATAGACTAACAGATAGAAGACATAAAGACGATGATTAGAGAGACAGATAAAAGACATACAGACGATTGATAGACAGAAAGATAGACAGACAGAGACAGATAGACAGACGATGGACAGACGAAAGACATACAGACGATTGTCAGACAGACAGATAAATATAGACACTGGACTGGCAGACAGATAAACAAATAGATAGATAACATACAGACAGATAGAAGACATACAGATGATGGACAGACAGACAGATAGACAGACAGATAGAAGACATACAAACGAACGACTGTCAGACAGATAGACCGATAGAAGAAATACAGACGATGGAAAGACTGACAGATAGACTAACAGATAGAAGACATAAAGACGATGATCAGAGAGACAGATAAAAGACATACAGACGATTGACAGACAGACAGATAGACAGACAGACAGATAAATATAGACACTGGACTGGCAGACAGATAAACAAATAGATAGATAACATACAGACAGATAGAAGACATACAGACCATGGACTGACAGAGAGTTAGACGGACAGATAGAAGACATACAGACGAACGACTGACAGACAGATAGACAGATAGAAGAAATACAGACGATAAAAAGACAGATAGACAGACAGATAGAAAACATACAGGCGATGGACAGACATAGATAGACAGACTGATAGAAGACATACAGACGATGGACAGGCAGACAGATAGACAGACAGATAGAAGACATACAGACGATGGACATACAGACAGATAGAAGACAAACAGACGATAAACTGATAGACAGACAGACAGAAGACATACAGACGATGCACAGACTGACAGATAGTAAGACAGATAGACCGAACACTAGGCTCACAATCACTAGGTCCCTATTACTGAACAATTCTAGCACGCACTCCAGGACACGAGAAGACGCAATGGACGTAAATAACTTCTCTTTTGAAGGACCGTCTGTGATTCATAAGATTTAGAAGACAGAAGACAAACATACTAGACAGACGACCGACAGAAAGACAATAATCAGAAAGAAGATGAAAAGATTGATAATGGACAGACCATAGATGTATATATTATACTAGTCGACCGGCGGCGTAGCATACGCCGCTTTTTTGCAGGGCCGGCCTTAGGCGCCTGCTACCTATGCGACTGCAGTGGACCCCGCACTTTCATAGGACACGCACTTTCATAGGACCCGCTCTAATTCAAGGTGTATAAATTATTAACTTAAAACATTTTATAACTTAAAACAGATTTCCCGCGCCCTCCTGTCTATTAACCAGGAACTCGTGGAAATCTCCCGAAATCGCAAAATATACAAAAAAGTCCTTAAAATACACGGAAATATATAGACAAAAATTGTCATTTTGGGGTGTCATTCAATATGGATAACGCCAATCTTACGCGCGGCATTATGCATCAGCCGTAATTGTGTCACCTGGTGAAAGAAGCTTCTCGCACCTCAAACTAATGAAGAATTACTTGAGGTCAACATAGGCCCCGCGCAATGCGAATTCTAGGTGTAAATTATGATATTAAAACATTTTAACTTAATATTAAAGGGTTCTTGGAATTCTCCTGAAATTATCAAATATAAGAAAAAGTCATGAAAATGTCCTGAAATTATTAAAATTTTCTAAAAACTGATGCAAATCTCCTTAAAACAGACTAAATTGTCATTTCGTGGTGTCATGAAATATGGAAAACGCCAATCCTACTCGAGATTAAAAAAAAAACGGCATTATCAGCTTTCATTTAATAAAATGTAATAATAAGCCGAATTTTAACCAAAACAAGAAGTTCTAATACTTAATTCTTAATTTACTTTAATAGTCACTGGCATACAATATAGTTTTATATCTATTTCGACCTCTCAGGAAAAAAAAGCGATATTTTGCTAGTCGATAGTAAATCTAAAAGGCAGTTCTGAATGTTTATCGGCTTTTTGTTGGAAAACTACTATCTACTGTAGATGGCTCGTAAAGTTAATTTTTGATAGTGATTTTGTACTTAGTAAACTATAAATAAAATGCAAAGACAAATTTATTTTCTAATACAAAATCCTAATTTTCACTTATTTATCCTTATCACAACCCAAATTAGGCCCCGCAAAATCCGTTTCGCATAGGGCCCCTCAACCTGTAGGACCGGCCCTGGATATACTCTATGACTTTGCTACACGAAAAGTTCGTAAAGTAATTCTGTATGTAGTTCAATGGATAAAATGCATAGATGTATTTACTTTCTAATACAAACACTTAAATTTCACTTATTATCCACTTCCCTACCCAAACTTGGCCCCGCGAAATCCGTTTTGCATAGTGCCCCACAATGGTTAAGTCCAGCCCTGCTATTTATATTTATATACATAGTAGATTACTTAATCTCTTTCCATGACTTCTTGGTCACTATGGCTACGTCCGCGCTGCTATTTTGTGTTTGTAAAATGTTTTACAATGTTTCGGGTGTTCCTTCAGAGTTAAAGATAGTTTACTTCCTAGTCCAAACCTTCCGCAGGACAAAGAAGGATGGGAGCGGGCAGGGTTTGATAAATTTAAACGAGTCTAGTGCGCTGCAGCCATCCGTAGTGTGAGCACTACTCTTGTGTTTTCCGCAGAAATAAGAGAGTGATCTTTCTTTTACATCTTCTCGTTTAAACTGTTGAGGGAAGAAGAGAAATATATATAAAGATTTAGACTGGAAACCGGAAACAAATTCTTATCCGCGATTGATCGATTCACAGACCTATAGATTTTTATGTATGTAACTCTTTTTCAAGTTCTAATGGAAGTCGCCCCAATCAAATTTTTCTGTCTTACAAAAATAATGATCTTTAGTTTTCAAAGTTTATAATTTATGCAAAATCATTTCTCGGATTTTCTTAACAATGGGCTATTAATCACAGAACTATATATTTACGCTAATATATGAAACAAAGCCATTTCCTGTTAGTTTCCATTTAGATAATTTATCAAAAATCCTAGACCGAAATTAATAATTATTGTCTGTTGATTTTAATCATCTTATGTAAATTTAAATAGATTGATTACATAGATCTTTATAGATTATGTATTTTTAAAAATGCAATATAATAATTATGAGACGAGAGTACTCTTATTTTTGATGTTTAATCACTAGATCTAGATCTAAAAATTAAATTATAGCTGAGAAATACTAGTATGCTTTAAAACCTTTTCTGTAAGGAACTCTTAAGTGATCTCTAATAAAAGAAATAGGTTCAACTCAATTTTTCTCACGTCAATAATTGTATATTTTTAATTTATATAATAACTTTAGATAACATATCGAAAAACAACAACATTGTAAACTGAATCAAAAACCATTTTCGGGTATAACCAATCAATGAATTAGCTTACAGTATTTTTGTTCAACATAAGAAACAAAATAAACTATAGATTTTTGTTTATTTAGGATGAGATTTTTTTTTTACTGAAAAGGGGGGGGGGGTGACACCCGAGCTTCCCTCACCATGTGACACCGACCCTAGTAACGCCACTGGTTGGAACTATACACAAACACATCAAACACACTATATTATGTCATTAAAGAGATATTCTTTAACATTGTTCACATGAGGACTATTCACAAAACAAGAATATTGGTTCCGTTTTAAATTTCTAAGTTTCCTTTAAGTAAATATTATTATTCCCCTTTGATACACGAAATGTGCTAAGTACTTTTAAAAATACGTAATGAATGTCTGTCTGTTTGAACGTACATTTTGGTAGTAACGAATTTCAACAATACAGTTGCCAGTTATCCGTTAACAATTTTGAATAGGTCTTCTTTTAATTTTAGATTTGGAGAGTTTAACGTCTCAGTCTTTCAGGACCTCAAGCCAGAAGATTACCTCACTTCACCTGACTGTGATTGGATAGTACAAGAATTATTCAAAAATGTTTTTTACTCGGTTTGGCCTTATTGCCAGAAGATTATGAACAATGTAAGTGCTATGTTAGAAGATTGTGAGCGATTAAGGTACTAATTCTGTATTTTATTCTTTAAAAACCAGCTTGAGACAGCTTATTGTGTCTTCGGTACAAACTTGTTTATGTTTCTTCTACTTCTATAGCACATGGCTCTCTACCCCATTCGAAAGTCTCTCACTTTCGCCTATCTTTTTGTCTGTTGAGCCAATGGGGCACCACTTATGATCTATCAATCGTATTTAGCCATTCCTCTCTGTCTTTCGCCTTGAGTAGAATCTCTTTTAATGACGGACCCGTCCATTTTTCATTACTGTCTTCTCATTGTCTACCTCTTCCTATAGTCCTAGACTGTTCCCAGAAGGAGCCCCGAGGATCTTGTCATATGAAAAAAAATGGGGGTGAAAGAGAAAGAGAGAGAGAGAGAATAAGAGAAAGAGAGAGAATAAGAGAGATAGAATTGAAAGAGAGAGAGAGAAGAGAGAGAATAAGAGAAGAGTTAGAATGAAAAAAGAGAGAGAGAGAGAAGAGAGAGAATAAGAGAGAGAAAATAAGAGAGAGAAAATAAAAGAGAGAGAATAAGAAAGAGAGAATGAAAGAGAGAGAGAGGACGGGCAGGTTTATTTCATTGTAACAGATTCAACGTTAAAATGAGGCCCGTATTTTTAACTTTAAAAAAAGGATTTCCGGCCATAATTAGAGCCTAAGAACAAATCAACGGGCGTAGCCGGTGTGTAAAGCTATGTATGTATACATGGGACGTAACATTCATCACTGTGTTGTATCATGCTTCAATGTGATGAGTGATTCAAAGTTGTGGAGAGACCTGAGTCACGGGACAATGTTGCTTTATTCTAGTACCTGCCTGCGTATTTCTCTGCTTGGAGTTGTGGGACCACAGCACTCTTCATTAAGGACGACCCTGAGTATCGGGACCATGCAAAGCCCATTGTATACTATACCAGAGAAAGGTGAGACAGAATAATACAATACTTTTTTTTGTATCATTACTAGAATAGTTTGGTTTCATGCTTCCAATTCAATAGATGCAATTAATAAATACAAGAAGTAGACACTGAAATACATTACCTAAACCTACACACTCCTCAATCAATCAATCAATCAATCAATCAATCAATCAATCAATCAATCAATCAATCTATCAATCTATCTATCTATCTATCTATCTATCTATCTATCTATCTATCTATCTATCTATCTATCTATCTATCTGTATGAGGATGGCTGCCTGGTCGTACGGTTTGCGCTCCGAACGGTCGTTTGAATTTATCGATGGTCTCGGGTTCAAACCCTGCCCGCTCCCATCCCCCGTCGTCCTGCGTGAGGTTTGGACTAGGAAGTAAACCATCTTCAATTCTGAAGGAACATCCGAAACATGTAAAACATTTTACAAACAAAACATTGTATGTGTGTGTACACTGTGTAGGGGCTCCCGGAAGAGTTATTGCAGGGTAGAGCAAGTTGCCACCTATGGCTCAAAGTCGTAGCCTCAACTTTCTTGTTACGGAGAAAAGAACTGGTCCTCACCCCCCCCCCAAACCATTTGTAGAAATCAATATGGCGTCACTTCTGTACCCGACACCTTTGACCCGTTCACTAACTAATACAATGGCAATGTTCTAAGCTTGTCCTTGCGATTTTAAGTGCACTGTAAATGTTTTTTTTTCATTAAATAAAAAAGAAATAGCCTGAACAAGTGAACAAACTATATACTGGACATGTTGTTACGTTTGTCCGTGAGGCCCGAAACTGCAAACGTCGACTGAGACTGCCAAAACTGTCAATAACTTGACTATAGAATTACTTCTCGTTGCGATTAACAAACTGGCGATGAATACTTATCATGCACAGAGTCTTCACTAGTCACTGTTAAGTGCGACCAGGTATTGATTGGTCATATCTCGAATGATCATTCAATGCTACACGTAGTGGTCGGGAAAGTTAGCCCATCAGCAGTGTCCAACGTGGATCTGTGTCTGCAACCTGTGGTCAAAATATTATGAATCGCACAGATTTATTGTTGTTGGTCTAGATCTTAATTTAATTACAAGGCTGATCCAAACTAATTGATACACTTAAAATATGCTTTTTTTTTTGTGTATTTTGTTTGTTTTAAATATGCGGAGTAGTTTTTTGTCAAGTGTTAAATTGATTGTCTGTGTCTCAACAGGTATCCACTGCTACCCTATATGTTTGAAGGCGCTACAAATGTACAAGACCCATGTGATGACGTCATGAATGGGGTTTAGTGAATGGAACAAGCGAAATATTAACACAAAAATACTTAAGAAAAAAAAAAAAACTAAGTTTATTTATCAATTAGTTTGGATTAATAATATTTTTTACCAATTGTTTTTGTTAATGGTGCTATTTCATGATTTTAGCTTTCCAATATGCAATGATCCAATAGTTAATTAGCTTAAAGTTTGTTTGTTTTTTAATTTGTATTGTTTCTTGTGTTGTCGGGTAAAAGCAATAATTGTGCTAATTTCAGCTTGATCCAAGTTTGGATGTCTAAGAAAGAATACTTTTTAAAAACATCAACAAGGAACAAAAAAAAATTATAGAAGAGCAGGAACTCCGCACTTACAACTATATTTCTCAATAATGTAGAAGCTATTTCCCTTATTCAATATCAAACAAACACACAAAAACCCCAATAGAATGATTGTTTGTTTGTTTACAACTTCCGTTTGATCCGAAACTGAATGTGGGAGAAATAAAACGTGTTCATTTATCTAAGGGGGACGAAACCCTACAAGTTAAGACGTATCTATGAATACTGGAGGACTAATTTCCCTTGTTGGTATGAATTTGTTTTATTTGTCCATGAATAATTGTACACAGTTTCTCCTTGGTCCGAGAAAGGGTGTGGGAGAACACTTGTCAAAGGACATGTTAAAGGGACTACAAGGAATTATGAATCTCTCTAACGAAGCTGAACACTAGCAGTGCCAGAGGAGGAATGTCAGTTCGTTAGACACTTAATAATAATAATTTCTCAGGGGCCCCTGTTAGCGGACTGGAACGATTTTTGTGTCCCTTTAACGAAGTTGGACACTGGCAGTGCCAGAGAATGAGAATAAACTCATTTTCATAATAATAATAATAATAATAATCAAATCGTTCCTCCGTGTAAACAATTGTGATGATAAACCTCTCCCAGGTTATACACCAACACTTGGCTTTGACGTACAATTTGATCGGTAAGGACACTCCTCCTTATTATAAATACTCTCCACAAGAGGTTCTCGAGTCTACTGAACATCTGCTGTACTGGGATAGGCCTATTCTTACCAACAAAACGGTAGATTTCAATAGCTCGGATCTGCTGTTCATCGATAAAAAAGAAAAAACCGCTACCATTATCGACATCGCCGTACCACTGTCTCATAATTTAAGAAAAACTGAGATAGAAAAACAAAGAAAATATGGGAACCTAGGCTTGGAGATTAAGCGTCTATGGAAATTGTCCAAAATAACAATATACCCCATTGTTATATCAACCGAGGGGATAATAAAAACTGACCTCACAGACACCGTCAAGGCCCTTAATATTCCTACAAACATCCTCGTTGCCTGTCAGAGGTCGGTACAGCTGCAGACCTGCCACATCACCAGAAAATTCCTCAGTGGAAACTGATAAAGGGACTACACTTACACTGAATTGTGTTTCCCTTAAAAGAAAATAGATTTAATGCACATTCTTTGCGTACATTTGCATTCCAAACATATTTTATCTTTTAGTTTATAAGCAAAGAAAAAATGTAATTGTGCTATATTTTTTTTTAAATTGTCTGTAAGCTGTTTTATTTTCATTACATTCTTAAAACCTTTCCGGACCCCACTGCGAGAGCCCTAAGCCTCAGGATATTTTTTTTTTTCGTTTGGACTGGGGGCGGGTAAACGTTTGAGAAAAAAAAATGTGTTTCACACCCTGACAGTTTTCGAACAAGGAACATCAACAAGAGACGAAACCAACCCGTATTTGGTCTCTGTCAGCATTCTCGGGCTTTCATAGAAAATAATAAAAAAAATGTTGCAACATTGACAAGTTTCTGATGAATGAAGGTCAGGGGTCAACACCGACATTCATGTTAATGCGAGACATAACGTGTAGCTTTGAACAAAATAAAAGGTCTAAAAAAAAAAATTTTTGCTCACCTATAAGTTTGTTTGTATTGAAGTGTTGGCTGATAGAGCTGGACTTAGAAGAAGATGTTTATCTTACTGATTCATTGCTTGTTGCTTTTATCATTGGAATCATTAAGCCTGGCTGAAAAACCAGAAGGTAGGGCCTATGTGTAACGCTGTGTTTTAGGTCACTTTTAGGCGCTTGAACAAGGGAAGATGGTTTTAAACAGTCTGTGCCTATTCTCAGTACTTAATTTAAAATATTAGTGGAATAAAAAATCTAGATTTAAGTTTATTGTATACTTAATGCAATAAAAATTACCATTAATTAATCTTCGGCTATCATTACGAGAAAGTTTTGAATGGTTCTCTGACTGATACTATGACTGGATAAAACAAATGCTGATATACAGACCACAGGTATTTTTTTATAAATCATCCTTATGTTGATATGGAGAGGACTGAGAGATTATCAGAAGACTTTATCAAGCAAGTTGGTTTTGTTAGCAGTTAGACCCATTTGTTTTCTAAAACTCAAAAATATCTCGGTGTCTGTTTCAACAGAAGACAGGGAAAGGCTGCTGCGTCTTCTGTACATTATAAATGGCTACGCCGCTGGCGACATGTACGACTCAAACAATGAACTAACTGGCAACTTCCGTCAACTTGTCATTCCAATCGAGAATCCAGTTTTTTATCCAGTAAGTCTAGCAGTAAACTTTAAAAAAAGTATATACCATTGTTACAGATATTTATTAACTCTTTCTCTCCGTAATTATTTACCACATTCTGGTGGAATCAACGCTGGTATCGTCAGTTAGGAGAGAAAGAGTTAAAACATATTTGTATCCTTTCTATATCTATTAAAATAAAATTGAGCACATCAGAAATACATGGGCTTTAAACTTTAGTTAAGCTCTACTAAGACATTGGTTGACCTGGTTGATTCAGATTTCATGCTCTACTGGCACTAGAAATGAAGGGGCACTTGTATGTATATGTCCTAGCATGTGTAATAAGAAATGTTTCTTTATCTTTGTGCCTTTCTGAGTATTTTGTTGGGTTGTGCTTTTGTATTTATAATTTGTGGTCCAGTGTTTCAATCTTGTATTGTGTATAAATTTAGTGAGTTTACTAATGACGTTCTCGACGTTAGTTTCAAAAGAAAAGTTTGACTCTGGAGACGCAAAATGTCACAGAAACAGAATGAAGCCCCAATTACTAGAATACTTTGGCATTTAGCTAGTTATTTATGCATGGTTATAATGTTATTTGTTTTATTACACTATGCAATGCCTATATTGCGTTGTTTTGCTGACATACCTTAAATATGTTGTTTCATGTTTTGTTTTTGGTGTCTTGATATATAATTAAATTGAATCGTTTAGAGTATCACATTCCTGTATGAAGAAGGATTCTACAATGAATTAATGTTTAGACAAGTTGTCGTTCTTCGTGACGGCCATGATGGGCATGTATACGCCATCCCTTACAACTTTACTGGCATGGACAGAGACAGGTAAGACATATACTTAGTGTCCTCGTGTTATTCTTCTGACATTGACAGTCAAGTAGGCTCTATGTATCAAATACGCAGCACTGTTCTGTCTTTACAAAGTTAAAAAAAAATTCAAGAATCTTATTGCTATAAAATTCTGAACACCTTGTTCTAAGAATCGGAAGGTGAAAGTATGGTAACACAATGGTAAATTTTCTTGCAAATCATCCAACTCCAATTGAGCGAGAGTCTGGGATGTGGAGAGGCTGCAATCTTCTCTTGTAAAAGACCAGGACAGAAACCTTGCTATTATGCGAGAGTCTGGGATGTGGAGAGGCTGCCTCTTGTAAAAGACCAGGACAGAAACCTTGCTATTATGCGAGAGTCTGGGATGTGGAGAGGCTGCCTCTTGTAAAAGACCAGCTCAGAAACCTTGCTATTATGCGAGAGTCTGGGATGTGGAGAGGCTGCCTCTTGTAAAAGACCAGGACAGAAACCCTGCTATTATGCGAGAGTCTGGGATGTGGAGAGGCTGCCTCTTGTAAAAGACCAGGACAGAAACCTTGCTATTATGCGTAGTGCCTGTACAGGTCAAGAACTTTTCGCTTCACAAACTCATCGAGATAGAAATAAAGAAGTTTGGGGCAGTCCAAAAGAATATGAGACAAGGTTTCTTATTTGTTTTATTAACTCTCCGTAATTATTTTTCCACGTTTAGACCGAATTCAATTTGCTCAGTAGTATTCCACTACGCTGTTATGATTGAGCGTCAATAACTTTTTCGCTTGTTATCAGAAATTATTTTATTCGGTAAATAATTAAAGGGGAATGCATGCTCTTTATACATTACAACAAATTGAAGTTTTAAAAAATCAAACATTAATTCAATTTAATGAGGTCTAATCAACGATGGTATCGTCGATTAGGAGAGAAAGAGTTAATTTAGTATTGTTTTTCTTAGATCAAAAATAATTGATGGAATTTTTTGTTAGCAATATTTTTAAAAAGTCTATTTATATCAAGAAGAGAATAAATATATGTACAAATGTGCTCTTTGCAAATTCAATATACTGAAATTTGAATCTCTTTAGTTTTTAATGTTATTTTAGATTTGGAGAATTTAACGTGACGCTCTTACAGGAGTTGAAGAGAGAAGACTACTACACAGTGCCAGAGTGCAAGTGGATTTTTACCGAACTGACCAACACTGTCTTCCTCTCTAGCTGGCCTTTCTGTCAGAGTATTGTAAATAATGTACGTTTCAAGATGTAATCTTTTAGTGTTGAGAAGAGAGTTGTTGACATGTCAAACTTGAGGTGGTTGAGAGGGTAAGAGCTTGACGGATTTGAATTATCTCCCATGAGTCAAAATTTTTGTTTTTCTCATGAGAAGGAATTAAATTTAAGGAAATGGCATAGCGAGTTGTGTGTAGGGGGCGAGTTCTTTCGAAAAACTTTATCCACTAAAAACACTAAACGTGTCACACAAAAAAGACAAGACATAACAAAACACTACACTTGTCACACAAAAAAGACAAGATGTCACAAAACACTACACTTGTCACACAAAAAAGACAAGATGTCACAAAACACTACACTTGTCACACAAAAAAGACAAGACATCACAAAACACTACACTTGTCACACAAAAAGACAAGATGTCACAAAACACTACATTTGTCACACAAAAAGACAAGACATCACAAAACACTACACTTGTCACACACACAAAAATAAGACATCACAAAACACTACACTTGTCACACAAAAAAGACAAGACATCACAAAACACTACACGTGTCACACAAAAAAGACAAGACTTCACAAAACACTACACTTGTCACACACACAAATATAAGACATCACAAAACACTACACTTGTCACACAAAAAGACAAGATGTCACAAAACACTACATTTGTCACACAAAAAGACAAGACATCACAAAACACTACACTTGTCACACACACAAAAATAAGACATCACAAAACACTACACTTGTCACACACACAAAAATAAGACATCACAAAACACTACACTTGTCACACAAAAACATAAGATGTCACAAAACACTACATTTGTCACACAAAAAGACAAGATGTCACAAAACACTACACTTGTCACACAAAAAAGACAAGACATCACAAAACGCTACACTTGTCACACACAAAAATGACAAGACCTTGCAAAACACTACGAAAAAAATGTATCGAGTACTAAAATGGACCAGATTGGGTTCCGGAAATAATCAATTTGAAAAGAAAAGTACTAAGGTACTAAATTCGTACATTTGTAACTGAAATATAAAGTGAGTAATAAAGTCATTTTGTTACAAAACAAGTTTAAGAAGAGAGTTGTGTTTCACTAAGGGCCCACACATGGGTCTCTGTAAAAAAATACATCTCAATATTCTCCACATTGACATCAGAAGCTAGAAAGTACAAACTAACAACAGTCACAATTTTACCTCTCTTCAAGACAACTTTTCAACGTAAGATTTAATAATCATGAGCTATATCATCTTTTTAACGCTATTTGGAATGGTAATGTAAGATTTATTGATCACGACCGTATATAAACTTTTTAACGCTATTTGGAATGGTAATGTAAGATTTATTGATCACGACCGTATATAAACTTTTTAACGCTATTTGGAATGGTAATGTAAGATTTATTGATCACGACCTTATATAAACTTTTTAACGCTATTTGAAATGGTAAATGTTCTCATTTTCTATCTTTCTAGTATATACCAATCTATTTATCTGCTTGGACCTGCGGAATTACCGGCCTCTTCGTCAAAGATGATCCTGGCTACAGAGATGTAGTGAAACCAATATTATACTCAATCACACAACGGTAAAATTTCATTTTAATCTACGATAATCCTTTCAAATGTCAATGAAATTATAGTTGCATTATTATATACAAAATACATAAAAGAATTTAAAAACTTGCATTTCTAAAACAATCAACATACGATACAAAAACTCTTCGAGTATAGACAAAACTAAAAAAAAAAAGGAAAGGGTATAGGTCAGAGGTTCACTTACGTCACCGATTTTTTTTTAAATTATTTCAAAGTTTCTAGTCAAGTTTAACTCGTAAATGGTGTAGTGTAAAAGTTATCTCTGCTTCAGCAGGAGATATCCAGAATCTTCTTACCTTAAAAGACTAGTAACAAGATAAAATGGGGGAGTCGCTGACTGCCCCCCCCCCAAAAAAAAAAAAGGAAATGTAAATATTCAATAAAGTTTTTTTTGTTTTTGTTATCTTTCTCATCTATATCATATCAAATTGTATTGAACTGTCATCTTTCTCCCTCAACTGTTGTATACATGTGTCAACTTTCTCTCCCAACTGTTTTATACATTAGTCAACTTTCTCTCCCAACTGTTTTATACATGTGTCAACTTTCTCTCCCAACAGTTTTATACATGAGTCAACTTTCTCCCCCAACTGTTTTCTACATGAGTCAACTTTCTCCCCCAACTGTTGTATACATGTGTCAACTTTCTCTCCCAACAGTTTTATACATGAGTCAACTTTCTCCCCCAACTGTTTTATACATGAGTCAACTTTCTCCCCCAACTGTTTTATACATGAGTCAAATTTCTCTCCCAACTGTTTTATACATGTGTCCGCTTTCTCTCCCAACTGTTTTATACATGAGTCAACTTTCTCTCCCAACTGTTTTATACATGTGTCCGCTTTCTCTCCCAACTGTTTTATACATGTGTCAACTTTCTCTCCCAACTGTATTATACATGTGTCAACTTTCTCTCCCAACTGTATTATACATGTGTCAACTTTCTCTAACAACTGTTTTATACATGTGTCAACTTTCTCTCCCAACTGTTTTATACATGAGTCAACTTTCGTCTTTCATCTCACATTGTATTAAAACATGAGGGAGTTGTTTCTCTTCTTTCGTCCCCACTTGGGTTTAACATTTGTTATTCTGTTTTAAAATATTTTCTTTGCAAATAGAATTAATTAATGGAATGATTCCTTTTTTCGACAGGTATCCATTATTACCCTACATGTTTGAGGGTGTGCAGAATGTACATGATCCTTGTACTTAAATAGGAGTTATTTAAATAAGAAATAAAGAACAACGAATGAACAGTAAAGTTATACAATGCTTATGTAATGTATTGAAAGTGTTATTTCTATCTGCATGTGCTGGTAGTTTGGTTGACTTGTAATCTGTAGTGAAGATTCTCATGAAGTGGTCGGAAAACTATAAATAGAAAACTGTCTGGTGTATCCGGTGTTGAAAACAAAAGAAGTTCTGATTGGTTATGTTTTTAAAAGGTATAAGATAAATATATAAGGATTAAGATATAAAATACATTTATAAGTATAAGTTGTGTGCACATTTTTAGAGCTGCAGCATCAAATGTTCAAAACTCTCCCATTTGTAGCACAATATAATTTCAATATAAAGGCAGGATTGTATTTTCACTTACAACGTATTTCCAAAACAAATGAGCAACTGACTGACCAATGGAGAAATAGAACTAGAAGAATTGACATGAAGATCACCTTCAAGGCATAGAGCTGACGTTAACATTATAACTCAATTCTTTTAGATGACAACAACGAAAATTCAATTAAGCGTCCTTGACATTGTTTATCATAAAAGTCTCCAACAATCAGTGGCGTAGCTAGGGTGGGGGGAGGAGGGGGGACAATTAGAAACCTCATTAAAAATTAGATATTACGCAAAATGCAGGGGCCCCAAAAAGGTCAAGTGCCTCTGGCCCCCCAGCGATGAAAAATTCCTAGCTGGGGATTTTTATAATATTTAACATAAATAAAAACTTTAATTTATTTTCTAATACAAACTCTTATATTTTACTTATTTTTCGTATCCCTACCCAAATTTGGCCCCCGCGAAATCCGTTTCGCATTGGGCCCCACGATGGTTAAGTCCGGCCCTGCTATTTAGTGTTCAAGAAGCCGTTCCTCTTGACTGTACTTGAAAGTACTCGCACTGAATCGTCGTAATGCTCCGTACAGAAACACACCACTGAACCTCACTGAACTGTGCTGTAGTCGACCGCGTTCTCAACCGTCTTGACTGCGACACCTCCGCACTTTATATAGGGTCTCTAATGGCCTTCTAGAACCGGATAGAACGTCGCTAGACCATTCTGGGTGGTCAGATGACTACATCCCTCGTGACGCTCCTGAGCTCTGTTCACGACGCCGATCCTTCCCGAACCGTCATGTTGACACTCGTCTCGACTAGCCGTCGTAACTAGTCATAGTTCGTCTAGCGCTGGCCTGGGGCGATTGGCGTCGGCTGACTACACATACACCACTACCCCCATCTGTGTCCACATCAGGTTTATTACAATATCTATATATCTATATCTATGTGTGTGTATGTGTGTGTATCTAATTAATCAGTTACATTCCGATCTTGTATTCTATTGGAAGACGTTTATTGTACCATAGAATAGTTTCTTCTTGGAATTAGTTTAAAGACTATAGATATTACGCTCTAGGTAGCTAATAGATCAATGGAAGCATTGTGAGCTACCCTCCCCCACCCCTAAGCAGGGCTTGGAGCCCCGGAGCCAAGCTCCATTTCCTGTATTTAAAACAAACAAAAAATGCATATTATGGGGAAATTCTTAGTAATCAACAGTGCTTAAACCTATTAAAAAAATTTAGTTTAAAAACCAAATCTGCTATTCGCGGCACCTTATTAACGGAGCCCAGCAATTGGGAGAAACCTGAAACCTCCCTTGGCTAGGCTCATGGAATTTGATGAATGAAGTTTGCTTTACATTTTATATCGAAAGGTAAGTTTCATCGTCAAAACCATCTGTCTGGGGGGGGGGGCGGAGGGTAAACTAAATATCGCTTAAAAAAAAAAAAAAAAGAAAAAACAACTGATAACTGTATTTTGCTTTTGAATAATCCTGAAAAGGTCGTTTTTAACCTCAAAACTCTGTAGGTTTTTTTTTATAAATGACCAGAGGATGAAATGGCCGGGGATGAAATGACTTGGGATGAAGTGACCAGGGATGAAATGACCGGAAGCTTAAAACCATAGACATCTATTAGTCTGACCCATAGACTTATATATTTATTGTACCTAGACTGGACATGAAGATCCTTTAAAACTACAAAAAAAGTCGTGAAAATTTATTTTTTTAAAGTTGAAACATGGCGTTGTTTTGTAAATTAGTAATAGGAAGTACACCTTTTTTTTTTCAACCCTAACCTATGTAACATATAATTTAATTTTTAGATCTAGATCTAGTAAATGAACATCAAAACTAAGAGTACTCTCGTCTCATAATTATTATTTTGCATTTTTTAAAATACCTAATCTAGAAAGATCTATTTAAATGTACATAAGATGATTAAAATCAATAGACACGAATTATTTTTTTCGATCTAGGATTTTTGATAAATTATCTAAATGGAAACTAACAAGAAATGGCTTTGTTTCATATATTAGCGTAAATATATAGTTCTGTGATTAATAGCCCATTCTAAAGAAAATCCGAGAAATAATTTTGCATAATTTCTAAACTTTGAAAACTAAAGATCATTAAACAGACAGAAAAATTTGATTGAGGCGACTTTCCTTAGAGCTTGAAAAAGAGTTACATAAAAATCTATAGGTCTGTGAATCGATCAATCGCGAATAAGAATTTGTTTTCGGTTTCCAGTCTAAAATAATATGGTCTATGGTCTGTCCATTATCAATCTTTTCATTTTCTTTCTGATTACTGTCTTTCTGTCGGTCGTCTGTCTAGTATGTTTTTCTGTCTTCTAAATCTTATGAATCACAAACTGTCCTTCAAAAGAGAAGTTATTTACGTCCATTGCGTATTGTGGTGTCCTGGTGTGCGTGCTAGAATTGTTCAGTATTAGGGACCTAGTGATTGTGAGCCTAGTGTTCGGTCTGTCTGTCTATCTATCTGTCAGTCCATTGTCTGTATGTCTTCTATCTGTCTATCTATCTGTCAGTCCATTGTCTGTATGTCTTCTATCTGTCTATCGTCTGTAGATCTTCTGTATGTCAGTCCATGGTCTGTATGTCTTCTATCTGTCTGTATGTTATCTATCTATCTGTCTGTCTGTCAATCGTATGTATGTCTTCTGTCTATTTGTCTATCTGTCTGCCAGTCCAGTGTCTATATTTATCTGTCTGTCTAATCATCGTCTGTATGTCTTCTATCTGTTAGTCTATATGTCTGTCTGTCCATCGTCTGTATGTCTTCTATCTGTCTGTCTATCTGTCTGTCAGTTTATCGTCTGTATGTCTTCTATCTGTGTGTCTATCCGTCTATCAGTTTATTGTCTGTATGTCTTCTATCTGTGTGTCTATCTGTCTGTCTGTCAATTGTCTGTATGTCTCTTATCTGTCTATCTAATCATTGTCTGTATGTCTACTATTTGTCTATCTGTCTGTCTGTCCATCGTCTTCTGTCTGTTTGTCTACTTATCAGTTTATCGTCTGTATGTCTTCTTTCTGTCTGTCTATCTGTCTGTCAGTCGTTCGTCTGTATGTCTTCTATCTGTCTGTTCATCGTCTACATTTCTTTTATCTGTCTGTCATCCTCTATATGTTTTCTAACTGTCTGTCGATCTCTCTGTCTGTCTTTGTTCTATCTGTTTGTCTATCCGTCTGTCTATCGTCTGTATGTCTTCTTTCTGACTGTCTTTTCATTGTCTGTCCGTCTATGTCTGTCATTTATTTGTCTGTCTGTCTGGTCATCACATGTGTCTATCTTCGGTCTTTTTTTTTCTTTCTTCACTGTCCTAAAATTCTATCTGCCCTAAGTCTGAATAATTTTGTTGTGGATTTGTTTGAGGTGCATGCGTCTGCGCTGTCTGAACCTGGAACCTGTTTTGTCTTATGACTGCTACTTATAATTGAGAGATGTCGTTGTAGTATACGGGTGGTGAATGTCAGTGTTGCCCGTCCCCCCTACACTTGACATCAATGTTTGGACTCAAATAGATTCGCGAGAGCCTCCGAGAAAACGTTCATGAAATTAGAATGCTTCAAATTAACATTCACATTCTTCTCTGCCCAACCCTATGGCTATTCACTTAGTGCGCTAAATAGGCCTACCAAAAACTTTCTAGACATATTAAGTAGGAGGTTTATTGATACGATACACTGCATAGATTCTGTTCCTTTTGTCAGAGAAAAAAAAAGCGTGTTCCTCAGTGCATCATATTCTATGTGATTGTTTCTCAAACTGAGGGTTGTGACATCGAAACAGTTGGAGAGGGGGAAAGCTGATAAATTACTTTTTAAGAAACTAAACAAAATGTAGTTATTTCATTGTAACTTAATCTTATCTTTTCTTATAGATTACAGACGCTACTTCAAAAAATAAGATAATTACGTCCTATGCATTTCATGTGTCAATCTATTCATGCATGTTAAATAATGACTTAAGCTCTGCTAAGTCGTTGGTTTTCCTGGCTTTCAGGCAAGACATTCAATTCTGCAATGGCACTAAGGAAGAAGGAGCACTTGTACACATTTTTTCTATCGTATGGAATAAGAAATGCGACTCCATCTTTGTGTTTTTCTGAGTATTTCATCAGCTTTTTTTTTTCTATTTGTAAATTATGGTTTACTGTTTTATGTATAATACTTAATCTAGATTCAGGTTTGTTTTACATATTTCGGATGTTCCTTCAGAGTTGAAGATAGTTTACTTCCTAGTCCAAACCTCCCGCAGGACGACGGGGGATGGGAGCGGGCAGGGTTTGAACCCTGACCATCGATAAATCCAAACGACAATCCAGCGCGCAAACCGCACGACCAGGCAGCCATCCAGGTTTAAATATTATCCAAGAAAAATGACGTTGGTTCTTCTTCTAAGAAGGACCTTCAACAAGAAAATAACAATAAAAAACAACAATACAAAACAAGTTACAAAGACAGTTTGTGTTGAAACGAAGTGATCCACCCAGGCAGGTATTAATATTTTCAGAAAGAACATCAGAATGAAATTCTATCAAAGACAACTGACATAGAAGAATGGAGAAAGAAGGTTTACAGATCTTGTGTGGTGCCTCATTCGTCCAGCAGACCATAGGATAGGTGAAAGTGAATGTGAAGTTTGATGTCAACCTGGCCTAACTGATGTTTTATAATGATTATTTAATTGATCTAATTGTTTTATAAAGGGTCAATCTCTTATTCCTCAAGAAAAAAACATTTCGGTAGCAAAAAAAAAAATAATTCATTACTTAAGTGTTCTATAGTTGTTGTTCAGAGCTGTAGTTCACGCGATTATATAACAACTACTTATTAATTTATTTTTTACAATTATGCTCAACTTAAATACTGAATAGATTTTTTCTCTTTAAAAAAATGTAAACTTTTTTGTGTAAATGTAGTAAATGGTACAGAACTTTTTCAACTTAGCAACACAAATGCAAAAAAAAAATAATTGTTTTGACAAAAAAATTTAAAACCGTTAACATAAATGTGTTACAAATATGTACTCTTATTTCTCCTATACAATAGCCTCCCGTAATTGTTACCACTAATAGTGTACTATTATGAAAAATTGCTTGCATACGTGATTTAAAAAATTAGATATTTCGCTTTTAGAAAAGAAAAAAAGTAGCCGTTGCGTCAGAACTTTGAATGGTGTAAATTATTACGATGTCGGTTTTATCACTATCTGATGATGCAAAGGTGAACTGTTTCCGTGGCCTACGTTTACGATGGTGTCATGAGGCCAGCACAACGACCAACCTTTACTTTTCCCCTACTAATGTCTGGTACCCATTAGAGCTGGGTAGAATCAGAGGTGCCCAAAGATTGCGAAATAAAAAATCCCAGTCTTCCCAGGAATCGAAGCCGAGACCCCCGGTTTGAAAGCCAAGCGCTTTTCCGCTCAGCCACCGTATAAGTATAAGACGAATTCAAATTGGATCACAATGAAATAACTGTAGTAAACTTAAGTAATAATATTTGTAACAAAATCTAACTCACTACTGTAGGCCTAATGACATAGTTTAGTTAGAAAGTATGTTAGTTTTGGTAGATAAATATATTGTGTATTGTTTTTTAGGGTGACCGGTCACTTCATCCCTGGTCACTTCATCCCCGGCCACTTCGTCCCCGGTCATTTCATCCCCGGTCACTTCATCCCCTGGTCACTCCATCCCCCGGTCACTTCATCACCGGTCACTTCATCCCCAATTAAATATTTTATATATAAATATGATTATGTAGAATGCTTTTTGACATTTTATGACTTGTTACTAATACGTTTATAGTGTTTCCTCTTCCACTTTGTTTTCTTAATGAGAAATCTTATATTATATTGTAAATCTGGGTGTGTACTTAGCTATAGCGCTTCTATTCGATGTGGGGGATGTAATATTATAATATTAACCTGATCAAAGGCCAAAGTTTGGTGGAAGTAGTGAAAATCATTTGAGAGATAGAAATGCGATTAGAATAATTATGATCATGCCGCTGATAACTTATCATCAAAGGCCAAGTAGTGAAGGAAGTACAACCATGTTTTCGTTTTATTTTATTTTTCAATCCCTCTTTCTTGAAAATGGGCGCGTTATTTATAGCCTTGAAATAAGTTTCTTTTTTTCTAATAAAGGCGGAGTTCACCAATCCTCAGGATACCATGTCGCCTGTATAAGTTTTGCTTTAATTCCTTTTAAACATTAACGTGTTACAATTTTTACATTTAAATAAAAAATGAATACATTAAATATTGCTCATTTCATGATTTTTTAAATTTCAATTTGCTAGTTAAAAATGATCAGATGATGAAAATATCAGGGGATGAAATGACCGGGGATGAAGTGACCAGGAGATGAAGTGACCGGGGATGAAGTGACCGGGGGATGAAGTGACCAGGGGATGAAGTGACCAGGGGATGAAGTGACCGGGCATGAAGTGACCGGGGATGAAACGACCGGGGATGAAGTGACCGGGGATGAAGTGACCGGGGATAAAATGACCGGGAACCTTTTTTAGCGACGGTAAAAGTAGTAACGTAGTCATACAGACGAATGACGTGGCAGAATGGGCGAAAATGAAAAACATAGCGATAGTGTTGAATAGTGTTAGAGAAGGTTGAATAGTGTTAGAGAAGGTTGAATAGTGTTAGAGAAGGAGAAGTATCGTCGGTCAAGTAGACAAGACAAACATCCCATTTGTGAATGAATACATCATTTCAAGTAGCAAGAAGTATTGAGTACATCTATCTTGTTCATTGTAATGTTTTCAGGCTAGTTTGGACTATTTGATGACATAGTATTGAGTTTGCACAGCACACACAATCCTAGCCAGAATACTATTTTGTGGCCACTTTGATAAGCCTTGCCCTTGTACTTGTTAATGGCTGTCTGACTTTGACAGAATACTCTGGAAATGTCTGGGTTTCTTGTACGGGTGTATTCCATGTAATTATTGTGAGAGTAACAAGTAACAAGACCTACACATGAAACAAGTAGAAAAGACTAAGTCGAAACCGTTGTACAAATACAGATGACGTTTAATATTGAACAGGTCACAGATTTAACTTTATCTTCGTAACTATCAGCTCATCGAATGCATAGGAATATTAACAATGTGATAGTAATAACATAAATACTTTTCCGTATCCATTGGTATCAAGTCTTTAGTCGAACAAACACAACTGTAGGGCTAACAGAACACGAGAAGGTCTCTTCTTTTTGTAATGGTTGATAGTTTGTAGTTCATAGTCTCTGATATTCTTTCAGAAAATATTGAAACCTACCTACCTGACTTTTAATGTCTCCATTTGGCATTATTATTACATTTAACCTCTCTGTTTGGCTTTATTATTACATTTAACCTCTCTGTTTGGCTTTATTGTTACATTTAACCTCTCTGTTTGGCTTTATTATTACATTTAACCTCTCTGTTTGGCTTTATTATTACATTTAACCTCTCTGTTTGGCTTTATTATTACATTTAACCTCTCTGTTTGGCTTTATTATTACATTTAACCTCTCTGTTTGGCTTTATTATTACATTTAACCTCTCTGTTTGGCTTTATTATTACATTTAACCTCTCTGTTTGGCTTTATTATTACATTTAACCTCTCTGTTTGGCTTTATTATTACATTTAACCTCTCTGTTTGGCTTTATTGTTACATTTAACCTCTCTGTTTGGCTTTATTATTACATTTAACCTCTCTGTTTGGCTTTATTGTTACATTTAACCTCTCTGTTTGGCTTTATTGTTACATTTAACCTCTCTGTTTGGCTTTATTATTACATTTAACCTCTCTGTTTGTCTATATTATTACATTTAACCTCTCTGTTTGGCTTTATTGTTACATTTAACCTCTCTGTTTGGCTTTATTATTACATTTAACCTCTCTGTTTGGCTTTATTATTACATTTAACCTCTCTGTTTGGCTTTATTATTACATTGAACCTCTCTGTTTAGGTTTATCATGTGTTTCGTGCGTGAATGTTGTTCTTATTTGCATCTATATTGTTATTGTACAGTAGTTACACTGAGGTTGTCAATTGTAGTCAAACTGAATTTCTATTCGATTGGACCAATACAAATTATCTTGTCTTATCTTTTTTAACCTATCGGTTTGGTTTGATATTTCCCTAACTTGACCATAGGCACTTATTTCATCCTTTTTCTTTCTTTTCATTTTGTATTCAATGTGTTTGTTTTTTTAATCAGGTGAATTTTTGAATGACAAAAAAAAAAAAGGTCGGTTGAGACTATAGCATTGCGTTGTATGCCTCTAACCTTGTAAGAGAAGATATTTACCGAAAGATTCAATTACTAAAACTAAAGTAAAATGACAAGATAGTGATGAAAATTTTATGTTTAAATAACTTTACAATTCGTTATGTTTTTAAGTCTTACTCTGTCCTAGATTGGAGTCTCCAATTTGTGTTTTGTTTTGCAGCACTTCTTTAAATTGTTGTTTATGTAGTAAAATCAGAATCTAATTTGGTTGTTTATTTTTTTATAATTGCAAACTTTTCAGAAAGATCTATTTGGTATAGCAACATTAACAGCAACAACAAAAGTGTGTTGGGAAGACATAGACACGAAATTACAACTTTAAATAAATTGTATTTGTATTGCACTGTTTTTTTTTGTAAAAGGTGCGTGTTTGATTTAAGCGCAAGGATCTTCGAAGTCCGGAAAAACTTCCAAAATGAAGTCCGGTAAAGGATATCTGAAAATATCAAAAGTCAAATCGTAGTAACAACTTTATTATTTTGTCTAGATTATTAGTTGTATTGCGTAATTTCTTACAGTTAACAGTTGTTGAAATCATATTTAAAGATTTTATACATAAATTAATAATCAAACAAACATAAATACAATAGTAAGGGCTCATTTGCGTACCTGAAGTCCTTATTCATAATGATGGGAACATTTTCCTGAGGGTTCAGCTCTGGGTTCCTGTAGTTTATGAGCCCTGTAGATGTGCAGGTCCACACAGTGCCGAAATTTGGAATGTACTTAAGAGAGAGATAAGAAACAGTTGTTTAAATATCCTTTTGTAATTTGGGATTTTCACACCAAAAGTAAATCACAGTAATCTGCTCCTTGTTTACACTTTGAGTTTAAGATCCAGTTTTCGTTTTGAAGCAAAATTTAGTAAGAGAAAGAGAGTGAGAGAGAGAGAGAGAGAGAGTGTGAGAGAGAGAGAGAGACAGAAGCAATGTGAACAAGTTGTGTCGACATAATGACAAACTAAGAAAATGAACTAGGGAAGATTGCAAGAGATTTTAAACAATATAGACACACTAAACAAATACTGACAAGTCACTGTAGCCAACTAAATAATTGGCTGAGCGGTAAAGCGCTTGGCTTGTGAACAGGAGGTCCATGGTTCGAATCCTGGTGAAGAATGAGATTTTTTATTTCGGGATCTTTGTGCGCCTCTGAGTCCACCCAGCTCTAATGGGTACCTGACATTAGTTTAGTAAAGGAAAGGAAAGGTGTTTGGTCGTTGTGCTGGTCACATGACACCCTCGTTAACCGTAGGCCACAGAAACTGATGACCTTTACACCATCTGCCCTGTAAACCACAAGGTCTAAAAGGGGAACAACGAAATAATGAACATTAATTTGCTCTACAAGCGTACGAGCTTAGAAATGGGTCTATCATATGACAGATTAAAATACTTTGCTTCTCAATACTTCTTTATTCTGAGCACCGGATACACCAATCAAGCTTGCTATTGATATGTCTCCTTGTATAAAAATCGCTAATAGCTTTGTAATGGATTAATGATACACCTTAAAAATGTCATCAAACACTAGAATGCATTTTATTCGATATGTTCTCGTTCACATTGGCAAAATAGTCCAATACTTGAAACTATGTGGCTCAGAGACCACAGCCGCTTGACTACGGCTTGACCACTTAACAAGGGGGCTCGAGTTCGAATCCCGACTCGAGCAGAGTTGTGTTTGCTGAGTGTTTAGAAGCAGCAAGGAAACCTTCTCTAAGATTTCTCCCCCCCCCCCAAAAAAAAACAACAACAACACCAAAGAGATTGGACCACAGCGGACTGAGCATGGTGTTAGCATGAAAGATGCACTATAGAAAAACAATGTAAAATTAATAATAATAATAATAATAATAATAATAATAATAATGGCAAAAGATCTAATATTGAGTGTATGATAGTATGACTGTTATGAGAATTTGAAATTGATATTTGTTAATTAAACCATGGTTTCTGAGACCTTGATATGTGTTTCTAAGACTGTGCTCTATAATTCTAAGACCTGAGTATTTCTTCCTGAGACCTTGGTATTTTTTTCTAAGATCTTAGTAGTTTTTCTGAGACTTTGGTATATTTGTCTCTACACTTTTTAGTAATGCCGGCCATTGCTTCTATTTGACTAGTCAGTCCCTAAATACAGAAAGACTTTATAATTAAATCTAAGTTAACAACACATTCTAAAAAATTACCTCAATGATAGATTCACATTCGGGTAAGTTCCCCATGTAAATTCCTTTCTTGATTTCTGCCAGATCACATTCTCTTGATGTGTAGAAATCTTCCCTTGATAATTGTTGTCAAAAAGATACATTAAATTCACCAATCCTGAAATTACAATGTTGAAAGTGTCTTACAGATCTGATTGAAACATTGGTATGTATCAGCACATGCCAAACTAGATATTGAAAACATAATGCTTTTCAGAGCCAAAAGATGCACTCTAGCCAATTTAGGTATTCAAACAGTAGCGGATCCAGAACGTTTGAAAAGGGGGTAAATGGTTTTCCAAATCCCAACACACAGAAACACACACACACATACATATATATATATATATATATATATATATATATATATATATATATATATATATATATATATGACCTTCGACAAAAACAAAAAGTCACGTTGGCGGCCCTTCTCTTGTCAGCTGGGGGAGCGGTGTAAGCACATGGATCCGCCAGCGTATTCAAATAGTGTAATTACGAAAGGGGCAAGGGAAGTATTTTTATGAATGAATTTATCCTATACATCTATATACGTTCGCGTAGCACGAGTATTTGCCTGGTTGGAATTGAAAATCCTTCGTCATCCTCCATGTAAAATGTGAGACTCTATAATCCAAACACAAAATGTGCAACGTTAGTTTTATAAAGATATTACAACAAATGAATATTCAAATTTGATTTGAGTAACACCATTAGTAACATCACTAGACCTAGAGACACTTTAGGACAGAAGAATCCCGGATACGCTGTTCTGCCTTATCGTGACACCCGGGTGGAAACGGTTGTTTGAGGGGGTAACTAGGCTAAATGAATGGCGAAACATAACTCCCGTGGGGATGCCCACGGGTAGACGAGAGTCCACCTCTTACACGGGCGGAGTTGCAAAAGAGTCCCCATAAACCTGTCAAACATCCATGCGCTGTTCCTCAAGGGACCTTTACATAGATGGCGAGTCCCCCACGGTTAGCTTGGCATAATGAAGGAAAATGGCGGAGGCTCCCGGTGCCCTCGGCCTTCGGCTATGTTCAGCCAAGCATGCGTCGGGGCAAAGGGCATTGGAAACAGCAATGCTTTACATAGACATTGACTCGGGTCTCTCTCAAACAGAACTGTGTTCACACAGGTTTTTTTTTTACTGTTTGATGTCCAAACAGGTTTTTTTTCAAACTTTGAGCTCGTAGAGCCTTCGGCTCAGCTCATAAGACGATCAAACGGACAGAAGAATAAAAAGTAAAGTAGCTTTAATACATAAACACTAAACCATTATTTACAAATAGAAAAACAAAACCTTATGAAATACTCAGGAAGACACACAGAAAAAGGCGTATATTTTATTCCTTACGCTGTAACAAATTCATATAAGTACTTCCTTCTTCCCTAGTGCCATTAGAGAATGGAATGGGTTGCCTGAATCAGCCAGGAAAACCAACGACTTAGCAGAGTGTAAGTCAATGATTTACATGCAGGTCTACATTGACCTAGGACGTAATCAACTTGTTTATGTGAAGTAACGTCATCATTTTATAAGAAAAGATATCACTAGGCTATTTGGAATGATTGGAAGAAACTTGTACGAGAAAAACAAAAAAGCTCCAAAAACAAACAAGAATTTTTTTTGTCTCTGTATAAAATTAAGAAACCTTAATACACATGTAGCCATTATGGATTTTAATATTTAGTCAGAAAACAGAAACAAATCTGGGTAAAAAAATACAAAAGTAATGTTCTCTTGAAAAAACTCAACTTAAAGTCTTAAAAATCCTTTCTTTTTAACTCTTTCTCTCTTAATTAACGATATAATCGTTGATTTGACCACATTAAACTGAATCAATGTTTAATTTTATAAACTTTATTTTGTGTCATATAAAAAGAACATGCATTCCCCTTTAATTCTATATCAAATAAAACATTTTCCGATAACAAACGACAAAGTTATTGATGCTTAATCAAAACAGAATAGTGAATAAGTATTGTGCAAAATGAAGAATTCCGTCGAAACATGGAAAAATAATTATGGAGAGAAAGAGTTAATTGGTTTTTATCAAAGGGAGATGATCGGTATACTAGAACCTGTTGAATCCTGTGCCCACTGTTCTGCCGTGAACTCTAAATACTTCACGATTTACTGATGTTGTTAAAACATTAACCAGACCCAGAATTCATCTCAAAGCACTTCATAAGTTCTGTCATTTGATATACTTATAGCTTAATAATAGAACTAGATTTATATTGTAGATATCACTATCTCCGTAGTTTTTTTTTTAAATTGTTTTTTTTTTTGTTCGTATTACATAATTGATATTAAATTACATCATTCAATTCACAGAGAACATATGATCCTATCACTTGTCTGGGCTAGTTGGAATGGGGTAGGGGTAGAAAGAACTGGGTATCTGTGTGATCGCTTTTTTAATGTATTTGTAAATTAAAGAAGGAACGACCTGAATTCGAGCTTGTGAGCTAAAGCCTTCTCAGGCTTCTCAAGCCAACGCGGTAACCACTACGAGCGAATAGTCTATGAACACGGATGTATGTAGAGTTATCTATAGTTTCTATTTCATATTTATGTTCACTAAGACTCAAACAACAATCTATAAAGGGAACTAATTCAACTTATACTATCACTTCAGTCAAATACAGTTTATTTCCTTTGTTTGAGATACCAAACAAAATTATTTTATTACCAACAGTTAATTAACTAATTGGGGAATTTTTGTTGAATCTTGTGTTGTCACTTAAAAGAAATAATTGTGCAAAATTTCAGTTTGATTCGAGATTAGGTGTCGGAGAAATAACGTGTATAAACTTTTGGCCAGACAGACAGAGTGAGTTGATATAAGCTTTATAAAAAAGAGTAGCTAATATCAAATTCACCGTATCTATATACTCTTTTTGCCAGTCTCTACTGGTAAGATTATCTTTTTCTCAGGAATATTGATCAGAACTGTAGTAACCAGCAATCAATCGTAGCCAGAAATCGCAAAAGTCTTGTTCTGTTTTCACCTGGTCCTGAAACATACGACATCAAAACATGACATGTAAATAAAACACCAAGACTTATTGAGACACTTGTTAATATAGAAGTTTTTAACAGTCATTACTTTATGATTCAACAGTATAATTATCATCTAGATGTATAGCATAAATAGTTATAAATATTTGGACTACTTTACATAGATTTTTCTTAATGGTATATATTTTTTTATTTCAAATAGGATATGAATTTATATAGTGTAAAATAATCTATAAAAATTAAGATATATACAGTCTATTCAGTAAAAACTATAAAATATAAAAACCCAATGAAACAAGACGTGCCTGTGTTTTGAGAATTATCCGAAGACACTTTCGTACACAGGAGTAAGACACACGACAATAAACTTAATAGATACATGTTAGACACTATGTCTTCTTGTTAGGCAGATCTTCTGACAAGGCTGATTGACCAAGCCCTTATGTGGACGAATGGTAAATTTGTAGAGAAATTCCCACTTTTATTTCTTTTTTTTAAATTTTCAACAGCCCCCCCCCCCCCCAACGCTGGCCTAATTGACTATATCGCTGTCTAAGTCTTAAGTTTAGTGTTAACATTCTAGGACAAGCCAATTTTGTTTTCGCTTATCAGGGAAAATGTTCATTATGTTTTGATCGAGCACCATTTGCTAATGAGAGAACAAGTTCAGCTGCTCCAAAATGTTTGTGTTATAAGATGCCTAGAATGGCAAGATTAAACTATGCACCATTGTATTATTTCATTAACTCTGTCCACTGACCCCTTCTCTTCCATTCAGTTACAAAGAGCATCACAATAAAAGGCAGTGAGCATGAAGAGGGCATGAGGGTTGATTCTTAGACACGCGCTTCTATAGAGTAATGAAATCAGGCATAAACGTTGATAGAAACTGATCGACTATCTCTCTCTTTCTCTCTCTCTCTCTCTCTCTCTCTCTCTGTCTCTCTCGCTTTCTCTTTTTCTTTCTCCCTATGGAACACCCACATATTTATGTGTGTGTGTGTGTGGGTACTAGTGCTGGGATCACTTAAAATGAGCTTCCAAAATGCACAATCAGCACATTTTGCACCATTATTTCTTGTACCTGAAAAGAATGAGAATAATAATAATAATAATTTTATTTATAAAGCGCTGTTAACAAACAAAATGTAGGCTCAAGGCGCTGTAAAAACATTACAAACGTAAACACAACTGCTAAAATAACAGTTAATCTAAAAAAGTCTTAAACAAGTAGGTCTTAATGTTCTTCTTAAAAGTGGTATAGCATGTTGTCTGTCTGAGATCAATGGGGAGTGAGTTCCAAACCTTTGGTCCGTGAACTGAAAAAGCACGCAGACCGTAGCTTTTGAGGGAGAAACGTGGCACTACTAAAAGCGTTGAGTCCATTGAGCGCAGGGTTCACTAATGTATATAAGCTAGCTTTATTTTTACCTGGCTTTGCTCGGTTTTTTTTTCTACAAATACCATGCCTTTATTCTGTTTGAATTTGTGTACAAGTCTGATTTAGATAAGAAGCAAATCTAGACAGAGTATCATCTAGAGTCCAGAGGCTAAGTACTCTTGAACTTGGCTTGGGTGCTCGAGGTTCCACACCCGACTCGGGCAGAGTTGTGTTAACTGAGTGCCGTTTAGTCGTCATATTCCCTCCCCCCCCCTCACAGACACACACTGGTCCACAAATGAGATTGGACCAAAGCGCTCTAAGCATGCTATAAGCATTAAAGTAGCACTATATAAATGCTATAATTTATTTATTTAGATGGTTTACCCAAGTGGAAAATGACTGCGTACAGATCCAAATTCTAGACCTAGTTATAAAATATTTTTTTTGTTACAACTATGTAACCTATATGTAGACCTATAGTCCCCACTCAGCTACTGTCTCTACCAATAGAAGTTGAGATGTTTTATGTAGAATAGTGTAGATCAATAATCAGTATATGTTTAGAAATATAAGAGTTCCAGCCTCCATATAAAAAGAAAATTGTGCACTAGATCACTAGAGTCTGGATCTAGCTATTAATGAAATGAAAGTAGGTATTAGATCTATTTTTAAACTGTGTATTGTTAATTAAAAGTATTGTCAATCAAATCTAGATTGAAGAGAGTCAAATAGTGAACTCTCAATGATATAAAAATAACTCAAAATGGAGTCTAATTTTTTAATTTATTAGTCAAAAGTCAATATCTGTTTTTAATTTTTTATAGTGCTGCAAGTTCATGACCTCAAGACGTGTCGCCTTGGTGAATACCGTAGGTGACAAAAAAGCGATAAAATATATTTTATAATTAAAGCGAACGCCTGAATTAGCTATTGTTAATTAATTATTTTGTTTATCGAAAACAGGGGAAAGAACTGTACTTGATTGTAATTGATATAAGTTGACTTGGTCCCCTTTATACTCTGTGTAGAGAATTAGTAAACAATAACAACATATAACCATAAAACATTTAATGTTTATAAGCACCTAGCTGGCACAGTGGTTAGTGTCTCGTTTGAGGTGGCATGAGCTCGAGTTCGAATTCAAGTCGTGCAACTTTTTTTTTTTAATGCATTTTAAAAAGCGATGACGGTAACATTCACCCAGGTGACCCAGGCACCTTTTCCCAACTCTTTCTCAATTGGTCCAGACAAGGGATAAGATCAGAGTTCATTGAAAAAGCTAAACCAAAAAGTTGCGCTAAACAAAAACAATTAGTAAAAACAATTAGTAAAAATGTTTCTTATCGCAAAGATTTATTCTTATTAGACTAGATCTAACACAAATTTAATTACATGACTGATCCAATCAAACTGATACAATTAAACTTAATATAAGCTTTTTAAAAATGTATTTTGTTGAAGTTTTTCTTGTTTTTATTTTAGATCTCAAGAAAATTTAAAGGAATATTACAAGCGTAAGATGAAGCAATGACAATATCCAGAGAACACACGAAACAAGGAATTTTTGGTAGCAGCATGTGTCTATGTATTTGTATGTATGTGGGGGGGAAGCTAATTTAGTTTTAAAGCAGGGGTAGGCAAAATACGCCCCGAGGACCACTTGCGGCCCACAGGGCTGAAATGCGGCCCATGGACACCTAAAAAAATCAGGTCCGTCTACATTATGGACATATAAAAATGCCAATACATTAAAAATAATAATTGTAAATATCTATATTAATTAATTCTGTTTCTTATCATTTTTCAGGAAGAGGCAAAAGAAACATTGTCTAAACATGTTATTTTAAAACGTTTAAAGTAATTGAACATTATTCGTATTGGCAATATTTCTAAGCCACAAACTCAGGCCAGTAGCTATTCAATACTATTAAAAACTGTGTTGAAAGTGTTGGGTAGGCTTGGAACAAGATTGAATTGTAACAATTGATGAAACCTGTGTTTTGAATGAGAAAAAAAGGGTGTTAAAAATAAATAAATAAATAAATAACAAGATTACAAAGACAGTTTGTGTTTCCACACAAACTCAAAATCGGCCCCCGAAGTGGTCCACTCAGGCAGGCTTCAATATTTTCAGAAAGGACATCCAAATGAAATTATATCAAAGACAAATAAGAGATAAGAATGGAGAAAGAAGGTTAACAGATTTTGTGTAGTGCCCCAACGGTACAGCAGATCAAAGGATAGGTGCAAGTGAATGCAAAGTAAGATGTGAACCTGGGCTAACTAGTTCCCCTTTCAGACCTTGTGGTTTATAGGGCAGATGATGTAAAGTTCATCTGTTTTTGTGGCCTACGGTTAACGAGGGTGTCATGTAGCCAGCACAACGACCAACCGCCTTTACTTTTCCCCAACTAATATCAGGTACCCATTGGAGCTGGGTGGACTCAGAGGCACCTAAGGATTCCAAAGTTGAAAATCACAGTCTTCACCAGGATTCGAACCCGGGGCCCCCGGTTCGGAAGCCAAGCGCTTTACCGCTCAGCTACCGCGCCTCTCCTGGCCTAACTGAAGTCTTATAATAGATGTATTTGTTTTGAAAAGGATCAATCTCTTATTTGAATTCTCAAAAAAAAAAAAAAAAAAAAGAGGAAATATTTCCACAATAAGAAGTTGTTCACGAAACTGACGTTTACAAGATTACTATTCTTTTTAATTTAGGTCTAACTTATAATGCATACTAATTAGCTTTTTCTCTTTAAAAAAAACTGCTTGCATAACTGATTTTAAAAATTAGATTTTTTCGCTTTCAGAAAAAAAAAAGTAGCCGTTGCATCAGAACTTTGAATGGTCTAAAATATTGTGATGTCGGATTTTCAATATCTTTTCTAGTTTACGAGATCTAAACGGGACGGACAGACGGACAGACATTTCGCACAAAACTAATAGCGTCTTTTCCCATTTCGGGGGCCGCTAAAAAAAGAGACAACAATACCAAATGGGCTTAGCCAGGATTTTTTCGGTGTTTTTTTTTTACCCAACCCGCAATGTATATATATATATATATATATATGGGGCATGGGCGTAGCCAGGATTTTATTTTGGAGGGGGTGTATTTTTTTCTCCTCCCCCCCCCACTTTGTGTGTGTGTTTGTGTGTGTATGTGTGTACATAAATAATCTTTATACATTCTGACCCTTCATTCTTTCGGAAGAATTTTATAGTACCCTAGAACGGCTAGAATAGGCTCTTCCTGAGTTAGTGGAAAAAATGTATACTCCCAGCCCTTGTCAGGGGTTAGGGGGAACGCTGGGAGCTCCACCAGTGCGGGGCGAAGTCCACGCCGCCAAATACTATTTCTTGTATTGAAAGCCACCAAATACTATTTCTTGTATTGAAAGCCAACAAAATAAATATTCTGAAGTATCTACAGTGCATTATCCTGCTATTAAAAAGTTTTATTTCAAAAGCCTAATGTGCTATGCTATTTTTACTGACTTAGATCCTCCCGCGCCGTTTGGCGCATTGGACGGTAAGCTGTTTCCACAAAAATTGGTCTGCCTCTTCAGACATGCTCTGAGGACTTCCCTGAAAGTGTGGCGTCAAGTTGTACTACGATGTCCCAGCTTGTACTTTCTTCGTAATGTCATTATAACTCTTATTATACATAATTCATTGTATTGGAAAAAATGTCCCGCAAACCTCATGCGACGCTCTGTCACAACCTAACGAAGGGGTCGACTCCCAGTTCGGAATAGGATTTCCTTGATTGAGACCCGATCTCTATAACTGAGTCCTAAAATCCGTCTTAGCCATCTTTGTTGAGCAACATTTAGTCTTTATCAATTTCGGCAGATGACTATTCACTGCACTTTATTAATGGAGCCCAGTCCATGAGCTAGTTTTATATGTATTTTTGTTGTATAGGTTAGATCTATTTTTAATAGGTTAGTGTCAGATTTTATAATTGTACTTCCGCATATTTATATAGGTTAGTGCGGGTTAGTTAGTATAAAAGTGATGTACTACATGCTGTCTTAAAACAGTTGAGTGTACATTTGACCAGTGGTTAGTACCATATCTGTCGGTGTGACAGCTGAAGATCTTTGTGGTCTGTTGTCTAATTATTTTATTATTCTGTACTTGGGACGGCCTGTAAGTTTGCTATTACTATTATCTTATCTTATCTTATCTTATATAATACAGACGTTACTTCAAAAAAGAAGATGATTACGTCCTACGCGTCATGCATTTAGTCATGCATATTAACCAATGACTTAAATTCTGCCAAGTCACTGGTTTTCCTGGCTAGCTCAGGCAACCCATTCCATGCTCTAATAGCACTAGGGAAGAAGGAGTATTTGTACGAATTTGTCCTAGCATATGGGACGAGGAATTTGTCTTTATCTTTGTGTCTTTCAGAGTATTTTATTAAATTTTGTTTTTGTATTTGAAGATTATGGTTCAGTGTTTTATGTATTATTGCTACTTTACTTTTGAGCCTTCTGTCCTGAAGGCTTTCTAAATTTAGTGATTTTACTAAAGGTGTTACTCTAGTCAAATGTGAATATTCGTTTGTTATGAATCGCACTGCTCTATTTTGTGTCTGTTCTAGTTTCTTAATGTTTTCTTGAGTTGAGGGGTCCCAAACAGAGGATGCATATTCTATTATTGGCCTAACCAAGGTTAAATAACATTTTAGTTTTATGTTCTTATTTGATTTATAGAAATTTCTTTTAATAAATCCTAATGCTTTGTTTGATTTTTTTGTAGTTTCATCAATATGTGGATTCCATGGTAGTTTTTCATTTATTATAACACCTAGGTATTTTGCGTTTTTAGTCTGTGTTACTGGTTTGCCATGAATAAGATAAGTGGAATTAATTTGTTTTAGTTTTTTTGTTGACACTTAACAACTGACATTTTTCTGGGTGGAAAGACATGCTCTAATTTGATTCCCATTTCTGTAATTCATCTAATTCTCTTTGTAAAATATCTGTGTCTTGTGTTGTTTTTATTGTTCTATATATTATGCAATCGTCTGCAAATAATCTGACTTTTGTTCCTGAAGTAATGCAATTTGGTAAATCATTTATGTAAATTAAAAATAGTAGTGGACCCAAGACTGTTCCTTGAGGTACACCTGAGTTTATTGTTATCGGTGTTGATTTAGAACCATTTATTATTACAGTTTGTTCTCTCCCTATCAGAAAGTCTTTAATCCACTGATGCAGTGGACCATTAATGCCGAAATATTTTAATTTTTTAAGCAAACTATGGTGGTGAACTTTGTCAAAAGCCTTAGAAAAATCCAGTAAGATAGCATCTATTTGTTCACTATTATCTAAACCTTTTGAAAAATCATCAATTAGTCCTGTTAGTTGTGTATTGCTTTTAGCTGCTGAATATAGCTGCTGAAAATTACTGCTGTGTTATTGCTGCTGTAGAGTGTAGATCTAGGCTAGGAAATCTAGTGTTATTTTCATATTTTGTTTCTGTAGATCTAGACTAGTGTCATTTTGTTTTTGCAGTGTAGCCTTAGTGGCTTAGTAAACTTAGTTATAAGTTATATATTATGTTTTTGTTTCAGTGTTAGTGTTATGAGTGTAATAGTAGAATATTGTAGATCTAGACTAGTTTATTGTAGTGTGTTTGTGTAGATCTAGGTCTAGTATAGTAGTTGTCTTGTAGTGATTTAGTTCTCTTTAGTTAGATAGTTGTTTTGATCAGTTGGTGTTAGTTAGTTGGTTTGGTTAGTTTGTTAGTGTTTGTAGTGGTGTAGATTTAGAGGGTTTTGTTAGTTGATGGGTTCAGTAGAAGTGGTTAGTCAAGTTAGTGTATATATTATATTTTTTATTATTGATTTTATTTTTATGTAAATAAAGTATCTTTTCGTTTTATTTAATTTGAAGTAAAGTTTCGTTATTGCTCCTTCTTAGTTAGTTAGTATAGTTAAGTATGTCTGGTTGCTTAGGCGACTCTAGCCCCTTGGTCGTAGACTGAGGTGTCACAGATTGAGCCCACCCAGTAGCGCTAAGATCTGCCCACTGTATAAAATTTAATGTTGAGCAGAAGAGAATAGGTATCTCTCACTCAGCGCCTGCCTGACCTGCTCACATGTGGTTCCCCCCCCCCCTTTCCAATACAAAAGTAAAGCATTTTACCATTTTCTACCAGTCGCTGGACTCCAGTGAATAGAAGATTTAGTTTTTTTTTTTTTTTTTTTTTTTGCGGAAGAGTAGCAGGCTAATTGCACTGTAGATACCTCAAAATATACATTTTTTAAAGCTTAAAATAACGGAAATAATGCTTGGATCCTGGGCTTCGCCCCGGACCCCACTGGGGGAGCTTACGTCGCTCCCCCAGACTTCCTAGCTGTAGCTGTCCCTTGGCGGTGTGTACTACCTTTCACTAATTATAGGAAGAGAGTATTCTAGAGTAGAAAAAACGTTTAAAAGAATGAAAGAATGTAATGAAGATTAAATACATATACACACACTAATATATATATATATATATATATATATATATATATATATATATATAATAGCATATATATATGTATATTTAACATATATATATATGTATATATATATATATATATATATATATATATATATATATATATATATATATATATATATATATATATATATGATTTGTGGGCCGGTTTATATGGTAATGCCCGGGCCGATTTTGATACCCAGTCCGTCTCTGTATGTTAATGAGCCTGTTCATTCATAAATGCTGTCATCATAAGGTTGGTGAATCTCTCTTGCTTGTGAGAAAACATTAATAACTTTACTACATTTATTTTTGCACAGGATTCCAGCAATAAATGTTTTCTTTATCTTCCTTATTATCTGCTTCTTCTTTTTGATTTCTTTGATTTCAAATAACGCATTGCTACACTATTCAAGATAATAATTGTGATTAAAAAAGGACTTCGTAGCAGAGCCAACTGTTTGATTAAAACTCCATAAAAACCAATAAGAATTCGTATGTGGCTGAACATGTCATCTATAGGACTTGGAACGTTGTTGTTGATCCCTTAATAGATTCATCCAAATATATTCACACTAACCTCGTTCTCTATAAGAAATAAAGGTCTTAAGTTTCTTGCTTATCGTTTCGTATGAATAAGAAATTGATGTCTACGAGAAGCACTATATATGGCTGTAGGATATTGACGACAATGCTTTAGATTAGTCTTAGCCTTTAAAGTGTACAAGATGTTTTGTTTTTTAAATCACGACGCTCAAAGTGTTGCTTTTAAAGAGAATATTATGAAATCTTAAATAAATCTTAAATAATTTACTGGCATCCATGCGGCCCTTTAGGTGGCCCTACCGACCACCGGGCATTTGCCCGAATGCCCGTATAGCTAGTCCGCCCCTGTAGATCTAGACTTTGTTAGTCTTAAAGATCTCACACGGTTTACTGGATACAGATGTGGTGGATTTGAACAGAAAGTTTTGTTTCCAAACCTTCCCGAGGTGTTTTGAACATAGGAAACAAAAGAAACAAGTGGAGCATGGAGCCCATTGTTTACTTTTGTTGATCAAAAAGTACGAAAAAATGTTGCAAAAAAAATAATTTACGAAACAAAACAATATTGTTTTGTGCATAATAGCTGCAGCAGAATAACAAGACAATAGAAGTGCAGATGGGCAAAATATTATGTTCAAACTAAGTTAATGAATAAAATAGTGTAAAACAAAATTGCTTTAGTTCGTTTATAAAAAAACTTGGTCTTTTAATAGTGGCTTCATTACTGGCTAATGGGGAGGGTATCGTTTCCAAACATGTGCAGCTCACCTTTAAGACATACAGACATATCTAGCTCAACTTTAAGACATACAGACATGTCCAACTCAATTTTAAGACATACAGACATGTCCCGCTCAGCTTTAAGACATACAGACATATCTAGCCCAACTTTAAGACTTATAGACATGTCTAGCTCAACTTTAAGATGTACAGACATGTATGTTTATGATTTAGTTGTCACTAACAGATACTTTTTTCTTTCTCTTGACAATCTTTATCTGTGGTGACCTCCTGCATCTCCCTGTGTCAGTGGTAGAGATCTGTTGCTTAAGGTTTACAAAGGGGGGGGGGATTATCGCACTAAGAGGCTTAATGTATTGGTGCTTTGCTTAAATCTCACATTCATTAAATGCCTGAACGCAACTGATTGAACGGTGACATTTCAGGCAATATTTTCTAGCTAATACCTGGGATTGAGTAAGAGAAAAAAAAACTCAATTGGTATAGACTACAAATGTCTACAGTACATGAATTAAAAAAAAAATAACTTCGTATTGTATATAACTCTTGAGTGGGCGGCTGAACGTTTGCCTCTGATAGTGACCAAACAGGTTCAGTTATGAACTATGAACCATGACCAAACAGCTTCAGTTATGAACCATGAACCATGACCAAACAGCTTCAGTTATGAACCATGAACCATGACCAAACAGCTTCAGTTATGAACCATGAACCATGACAACAAATGTGCTCCTTGTGGCAAACATTAAAAACTTATCTCTTTCTGACTATTTCCTTCTATATTTGCGACGATGAATTTATAATAGATTAGCTGTGGCAGTTTTATTACAATGAGCAGTGTCAATGATTATGAACTATATACAATATCTCGATAAATTTGACTGCTCGACAGTGTTATATGGTCTGGACGTGGATACTTTAACTTGTTTGTCTTTTGTCTTATTGTCTTATTTCCCGAAAAAAAATAATTGCAACAATTCTGTTAAAAATTGCTTAACTTAATGGGGCGCGCGTGCACACACACTCACACACACGCGCACACACGAAAAAGAAAAAAAACTGAAATTCAAACGTTTTATTTTTTCTAAAATAATGTCATAAAAATATTTTTCATTCTAAATTAAGTTTTTTTTTTTGTATAATAAAAGCCACTTTCATTTTAAATAATATGTATACTTTTGCTATAATAGAGAAAGAATGCATTTAGTATGCATGTAGTATGAAATATTATTTTTAACCATTATTAATATGAAGTGCCTTGTGTGGAGTGCAATGCATCTCCCTCTAGATTTAATAACAACAGTGAGGCAAGATTCAAAAGGAACCATATTTCCAGAACAACTAGGCAATTGCCATTATAATAACAATATTAATAAAAACGCTCAATCGCAAGAATTACCAAATGTTTCAATCTATCTACCAGAATTGTTGATTTCAAGTAATTTTTCATTAGTTTGAGGCGCGAGAAGCTTCATTCACTAGATTCCACAATTGCGGGTATTGCATAATGCCTTTTTTTTTATCGCGCGTAGGATTGGCGTTTTCCATATTGAATGACACCTCAAAATGACAATTTTTGTCTATATATTTCAGGAGATTTGTATGAGTTTTCAAAAGATTTTAATAATTTCCGGATATTTCCAGGACTTTTTCATATATTTTGCAATTTCAGGAAATTTCCAGGACCTCCTGTTAAATCTACAGGAAGCCGGGGGAAATCTGTTATAAGTTATAAAATGGTTTAACTTAATAATTTATACACGTACAATAAGCGCGGGTCCTATAAAAGTGCGGGGCCCACTGCGGTCGCATAGGTTGCAGTGGCATAAAGTCGGCCATGCAAAATAGCGGCGTATGCTACACCGCCGGTCGACTAGTTTTAATAAATGTCCGTGTCATGGGGTATAGTTAGTCGGACTAACAAGACAAATGTATTGTCAACACTTTCGATAAGCCCTCGTGTCTTCTTCTTGTATTGATGGAGATCAGGTTAGGATTCATGCTGTGGCGAGGTGTGGGGATGGGCTAGCTAAAGCATGTGACCATGGACCACTGGGGTGGTAATTTGCATACGGGCGAAATGACTCTGGACCAGAAGAATGTTTTTGTGGAATAAATTATAAATATAAATTTGTTTAAGACACGAACTATCTTGGTAGTCTTTTTTTTTTTTGTCTTTTTTTTTTGTATATTTTTTTTGATTGGAGGAGGAAGAGTTAGTATGTGTAAAAAGAAAACCACCAGATCTAATTTGATGACATTTAGTCTATAACAATTACCGACTTTCAAAAGTATTCAAAACGAAAAAAAGGTAATGTACAGTCCTGACTAAGGCACGAACACCGCCTAACAGCAACACAGGACAAAGCAACCATCCAGAGTGGGGAACAAAATTATCTGTAGTATTTCCAGACCCGGCACTTTTTTAAATCTAGAAGTCAACGGTCAAATGACCCACCCAACCATTACCTCTACATTTCCACCTTCATCAACAATTTCAAAGGAACCGACACAATAGCCGTTATACTTTTATCAGACAAACAATGGCTCTATTTTAATGGAAAACATCAAAACTCGACCAGTAAAAGCGTGTATGTAGCAGTTAATTAGGCAGTAAAAAAAAAAATATGAAGCTACCTACTTAATACAATCGATATTCTTTTTGTCACAAAAAAAAATGCAGATCTCATCAGTTGTCTTATTCTAAAATAAAAACCGAATATTTTCCAGAAAGTAGTTCAGTAGCTTCAGAATACGCAGTGGCTATTTTAGGACACTCAAGTGAGAGATTATCAATAATGCATTTCGTAAACTGTTTAATAATTGTTCTACTTCTGTCACTTAGCCAACTTTCATTAGAAAGTCCTAACAACGAAGGTAAATTTATAGTTTAGTTTTGATTTGTACAAAGCTTATATCAACTCACTCTGTCTGTCTGGAACACACGTAAACGCTCTATTTCTCCCACTTCCCATTCTGATCAATTTTACACAATTAGTCATTGTTTCTAACAAAAACAAAAATTATTGACCAATTAGTTAATGAAATAGTGGTAATTAATTAAATTTGTTTGATATCGATTTAATTTTGTTTGATATCGATTTAATTTTGTTTGATACCGAAAGGGGAAATAAATCTTAAAAAAAAGTATTTCTATATATGACTGTAAATGTGGTGTTCTTCACATTAGATAAGCTTTCTTTCTTTTTTTTTTTTTTTTTTGTAAATTATTATTTATTGTTTTAATTTACGTTAGATAAACATGTTCCTCTACTTGCTTTTCTTAAGCGACCCCGAAAGCGTAAAAGCCTTTATTAGTTTTATGCAGTCTGTCCGTCAGTACGCAATGTTTAGATTTTACTATCTAGAAAAGATATCAATGATTCGATTTTGTCGTGCTCAATTTTAGAAAGTAAAGTTCCCATTTTAGACCTTGTGGTCTAAAAGGCAGATGATGTTAAGGTCAGCTGTTTCTTGGCCTACGGTTAACGAGGGTGTCTGTTGTGTTCTTTATATGAGAAAAGAGTCCTTGTAATCACAACAAATTTCCAAAAGGATCAATAAAGCAGTCTTAGTTTTAGTCTTAGGTTGCCAGCACAACGACCAACCGCCTTTACTTTTCCCAACTAATGTCAGGTACCCATTAAAGCTGGATGGACTCAGGTGCTCCCGAAGATCTCGATTTCTGTTGTAGAAACAACTAATATGTTATTAATTATGCTTAGTTTACGTTAAGTACGAATAAATTATATAATGTTCATGTTAATCACATTTTTAATAGGTAGTGTTTAGTGTTACCTATTACTAGTTACCAAATTATTTCAGAACTCAAAAAGAACTATAGTCATGTGACAAAAGAAAAGGACTTTTTTTTTCAGAGGCCATGACTAAGAAATAGGCCATTCACCAATCCCTTTGTTTTTAGTTTAGCTATCACATTGATCATAACAAGGGCCACACGTGGTCCACCAAAGGTTTCAATGTGTCCTGCTTCGGTGAAAAAAAAATTCATACTTCTTTTGTCCATTGGTCAATGTTAACCTTGTGTGCTATCAGCTGACAAACACAGGCCAGCTTGCTGCTAGCGGTCAGCTGTGTCAAGGGACAAGAAATGGTCCTTCAGTCAAGTGCTGGTATAAAGACGACCCGTGAATATCATCCGTGATATGGTCGTGTGGTTGGATCTATCGTTTTTGAGAACGGGTACCCGAAATAAAGAGAGGGACAGATTTGAGGCTATTCAATGCCGGCACTGTTAGTTTACAGTGAAGTTAGACTGGTACTTTCAGTCCACAGTGAAGTTAGACTGGTACTTTCAGTCCACAGTGAAGTTAGACTGGTACTTTCAGTCCACAGTGAAGTTAGACTGGTACTTTCAGTCCACAGTGAAGTTAGACTGGTACTTTCAGTCCACAGTGAAGTTAGACTGGTACTTTCAGTCCACAGTGAAGTTAGACTGGTACATTCAGTCCACTGTGAAGTTAGACTGGTACTTTCAGTCCACATGAAGCAATACGAATAGATTTATATTTATCATTAATGATTGCATCTGACATAAGCGTATTGGAACTGCTTTCATCCGGTTGACTATTATAGTAAAAGTAACTTTAAGAAGAGTTACCTTTTCAGATCTTATCTTGCAATCTATGAGGTAGATCTGTTTCTGTGGCCCACGGTTAACGAGGGTGTTTTGTGGCCAGCACAATGATCAAACGCTTTTATTTTCACCCATCTTATGTCAAGTACACACTAGAGCTGGGGGTACTTGGAGGGGGAAATAAAAAAACTCCAGTATCAATCAGGATTCGAACCCTAATTCGGATTTAAGTTGCTCACCACTCAGCAA